>NC_042999.1:130822449-130917449 GCF_006345805.1 Octopus sinensis | reverse complement strand
TATCCACCAAATCCACTTGCTAGGCTTTAGCCACTCCAGAGCTATTGTACAAGACACTTATCCAAAGTGCCACACAGTAAGACTGAACCAAAAATGAGGTGCATGGCTCAGTGGTTAGGGCATCAGGCTCATAATCATGAGGTACTGAGTTCAATTCCTGAACTGGACTGTGTACTGTGTTCTTGAGTAAAACACTTTATTTCATGTTGCTCCAGTTCACTCAACAGTAGAAATGAGTTGTGGCATCACTGGCTCCAAGCTGTATCAGCCTTTGCCTTTCCTTGGGTAGCATCAGTGGTGTGGAGAGGGGAGGTAACTGCTGGTTTTCTATAAACAACTTTGTCTGGATTTGTGCCATGGAGGGTAACTTTCTAGGTCCAATGCCATGGTCATTCATGACCAAAGGCGGTCTTTACTTTAATATTCTGCAAAGCTCTGACTAGGCTTGGAGTTACTAGCACAGCAAAGAGGAAGGCTATAAATTCCATCACTGAAGCTGCAGAGATGGCCACTGGGTGACTTTCAATAAAGAGGGCAGACCAATGGATTTTTGTTACTGAGGTGCAAGCAGGGACTTGATCAACCCCAGTTGGGTCAACTTGGTGAGGGGGTTTGATGTTAAAAGACCTAAAATGCTCTGAGATCCCCAAAACATCACAGACGATGCATCTCAGAGCACCTACATGATGTATCTTAAAACTGCATGTGTGTGTGTGTGTGTGTTTGTGTATGCAGGTGTATATATATATATGAGGTGGTATCAAAAGGTTTTCAGACTTGTTATGTTTAATAAAAAATAACTTATTTACCCAAGATTTAACCTCATCTCCTTTGAAATAGTCATCTTGCACAGCACTCCACCTGTCCCAGCATTCCTGCCACTTTTGGAATCAGGTCTGAAAGTCATTTTCCTTTAGCCTGCTGCATGTTCCTTCTTTCTATGTAAAATTTATTTTATTATTATCTCTAACATGAGGGCAGTTGACTTTATCTTTCATTCTTTTGGGGTAAATAAAATTAGTACCTGTCAAGCACTGGGGTTGATATAATTGACTAGCCCTCTTACTCTAAATTTCGTGCCTTATGTTTAACCCTTTTGTTACTGTATTTATTTTGAGATGCTCTGTGTTTCTTTCAATTACTTTAAATATAACAAAGAATTTAGTAAAATAACTTAGTTATCATTCAGCTAGTGTTAGGAACATAAATTCTGACTAAGGTTTGTGGAAGATTTTAATTCCAAACTTATGAAAACAAGACATTTGTACTCAGAGCCAGAGCTGGTTTCAGCCAGGTTGGTAACAAAAGGGTTAAGTAGAAAAGATTATTATCACCAGCATGTTATCAAGGGCTGGCTTTTGGGCTCACTTGTGATACATTCATGGCAATGACATTTGCTATTTCCCTTTCAAGCCTTTCTTCAATACATTAACAATATTTATAGCTGGCTAAAGTTACATTTTGGCTTTAAACAGGTTTAAAATGTTTCATGTAAGAAGATGAAAAAGACATTGAAAATGAAAAGTCAATTATTCTAAACAACTTTCTTTTTCATATATTTGTTTTTTTTATTTATATGTCTGTTGTAGGAAAAGCTGTCAGGTGATGTTAGGTTCATAACCCAGTTTCAGCTCCTAGTTGCAACTGTTTCATTGTGCTTATCAAAAGAGAATTGCATCATACCATTCACATCTTTGTCGTTTCTTCCTCTTCTAAAATCAATTGGATTAATTGCCACTGGTTACATCTGGTTAAGAAATATTTAGCAGAAAGTATTTAATGTTTGGCTCCATTAATCACACTTGCACGTGATAACTCTTATGTTTCTATTTGTTTATTTATTCATTTATTATTTTATTTATTTACATTTTCCTATGCCTTTCTTTCATGGTCTCCAGGGCTAGCGAGAGAGAAGGTAAGAAATTATCTTCCAACCAAAATCTTGGACCTAATGCTTGCAACAGAGTGAACTCCACTAGAAGACTAAGTGGTATTGTTAAACCAAGCAACCACCACCGCCGTCGCCACTGCCACCACCATTTAATGTCTATGTTCTATTCTGGCACTGGTTGGACTGATTGACAGGACCTGATGAATCCAAGGACTACATTATTTACATTATTTACATTTGATGGATATTTGTCCTCATCTTGTTTGTTGTTAACACAACATTTCGGCTGATATACCCTCCAGCCTTCTTCAGGTATCTTGGAGAAATTTTAAACCTGGGTTCTCATTCCTAAGGTATTTTTCGATGTTATTATTATTATTATTATTCAAGTCACTGCCTGGAATTGAACTCAGAATCTTGGTGCTCTTAACCACTATGCCATATACCATATGGAATAGTTGTTAAGAGCACGGACTACTAACCCCAAGATTCCGAGTTTGATTCCAGGCAGTAACTTGAATAATAATAATAATAATAATAATAATAATAATAATAATAATAATAATAATAATTATTATTATTATTATATTATTATTATTATTATTATTATTATAACAATATCAATAATAATAATAATGGTCACATCGAAAAATACCTTAGGAATGAGAACCCAGGTTCGAAATTTCCCCAAGACACCTGATGAAGGCTGGAGGGTATATCAGCCAAAATGTTGTGTTAACAACAAACAAGATGAGGACAAATATCCGACAATTGTAAATAATGTACATAATTCCTCATCTCTTAAATATAGAACTGTATTATCCAAGGACTGCGTTGGGCTCCAACATCTTCTTTGGCGTGGTTTCTACAGCTGGGTGCCCTTCCTGATGCCAACCACTTTACAAAGTGTACTGGGTACTAAACCCTGAAGGAGTTTGGGTGGGCTCAGCTTCATGCTAGGGGATGAGGGGGTTAGATTATGAGAGGTGAGGTGGGGGTCAGAGCAGGTTCTTGTAGATCTACATGGCCACTCACATTTAGTAGGTGAAGGGGAGAGAGAAAAGATAAATGGTCAGCAGGAACAACAAAAAGATAAATAATGGTGATGAGATGACCAAAACAACAGATTATGTTTATTACCTAGTTATGTCTATCTGTTGCTATATTCTGTTTTCTATCTGTATATTTGGTTACTGTTATAAGTTGTTAAATGTTTGTTATGAATTGTTTATATGCTTATTTCTTTTAGTCATATGTTTTTCATTTTATTCCCAAGTCTTCCATTTCTATAATTTTTAAAACAATGTTTTGTTTGTTCCATTGTTACAATATACAACTAACTGTATGTACTTTTCAAATATTTCTTTTCATTATATCCTATTTTTGTTTTTGGTTTTAGATTATTTTGTCTTTTAGTTGTGTGTTTTTATCTACATTTATTATTTTGTTATAGGCACATTACCATCCCTAATTTACTATTACCTGTATTTTTTTTTTTAGGCACAGGTTGGTAGGATCTACGTAACAGGCTTTTTTCATTCAACCTTACATGTTGCCATTTTTGTCTGTAACTTATCTTTCTCAGATCTGTAGCAACTATTTTTGTGCAAGTCAGCTTCGTGTTATATTATAACTTGCCTACCATCCACTATCTGTTCATACAAATTTTCAAACATATAGTTGCTTTCTCCACTCTCTTGAATTAAGTCTGTCTCTCAAGCTCACATTTGCATTTTAAATAAATCACATACTACTTGATTCCTTTCTACTTGAAGAAAGGAGTGAGAACCCCTTTGCTATATATACCTTCTACCCACTTCACACTGTAGACAGTCTGCTAGTACTGGTTCCACCTCAGCATATTTTCAGTTATCTAAGTAACATAAGTTATTTACTGCTTCCTGCCAACCATTAGAGCATAGTCTTTAATCTTTGAAAGTCAGTGACACTAGTACATTTTGTCCACTTAAAATTTATTTGTACTCAGCATAGTTTTCTTGTCATTTGAGCCCTAAGTTCTGGAAATTGGATACATACTTTAGCTGACAAGGATTTGTGTTGGTGAAGACTTAGCTACTCTATTAACTGTTCAAGCAGCTCGTGTAAAAATGTCTTTTCGGACTCAAATTCACTCTTCCAATAAAAGTATAATAGACATTTATATACCAGCATGTTTGCTAAGTACAATGTTCTGACTACTATAGTTGAAGTTTATTTGCATAGAAATAATACTGGAATGATACAACTTATACCTTCTCAAAAAGAACACACTTTTGTTTTGAAATGTAGCACAGAGACATGGTAGTACAGAGTTATAATAAACTAAACAATTGATGAGCAATTCAGTGATTAACACCTATGAGTCTCAATTGTAACCAAAGTGACTTTATTTCCTTCAGTCAATGAAACAAAAGTTGCCAACTCATTAGGTGTTGGCCAACAGTCAAGAGCTGACAAGTTCATATTAGGTCAGTAGTGTTGTCCTATTTTTTTTTTCTATAATCTAAACTCTTAATTCTGATTGACCAAAGTCTAAATAGCAGTAAATAGCTGCTTTGAGAATTATAATTGAAACTGGAAGTAGCAGGACCACTAACTAAATGACAAGTGTTTTGCTATATTGTAGTGCTGAACTCAAATCCACCCATAGGCCTGAAGAAGATAATGGAAAAAACGATCAAATTTATTCTTCTTTGAATCACTACACAAAGATGAAGTTTTCAGTGATGAACAAACATAAAAGTAAAAGAAAACGATGTGCCAATATTAGAAGACATATCCCTGAACAAGTGAACTGATAGCTATAATTTGATGAGCTACTATTCTGTTATTTGAACCAGAGTTGACTGGCCTTACAGAACAGAAACTATGTGACTTGCAATTGTTGCAATACCAGTTTACACACAATAAAAAGTCCCACAGTAATATATTTATCTGATGGATAATCATACTTCTTTCAACAGGAGCCAGCAATTTATATTTTAATTGTACCATTAAATAGTTTTTTTTTAATTAAGCTATTTTACCCGAATGACTGGATTTGCATTGACGTGGCTTTGAATAAATCTCTCAAATTGATAAATCTATCACTTACTTTCTTTGCTTCTGATATCCTTTATTCTATTTTCCTCATCTTTTAATAAAATTATACAATATGTAATATCATTAATGAACGCTTTAACCTTGACTTCTTTACTTAATGAAATCTTTGCTAAATATAGATTAACAAACAGTGTAATGTAAATAATCTGCCTGATATATAACCTTTATTTACCATCGCCCAGTTTAGGAAATGTGAGAAGAGTAGTAGAGTGTCAGGTCAGTAGACTGATGGTTTTATGCTTCATCATGTTCATAAATTTGTCTTTTTCTCAAATTGGTGTTTTCTTCTACTCTTCAGTTCTCACATTTCTTCCAGGTCTTATGTAATCCTCTTTTTATTACCTTTCTTTCTGAGTTCTTTATATTTTTTTCTCCATTATGTTACTTATTCTCCCAGCTCCACTCCCTTCCTCTCTTTGCAGGTGTGTCTATATCAGTAAACTGTTTATCAGTGCTTTTTTTTTTTCTTTCTTTCTTTTTCTTTTTCTGGTTGAATCTAAGTGCAGCAGTAAGGGGAATGAGTATGTGTGTGTGTCTGTCTGTTTACTTGGGTATATTTATATTTGTGAATATGTAACTACGTACGTAAACAGTTTATTTGTGTCAGAGTCCAAAAACTATAACGTTACTTGTAAACAGGTACACTCCCTCTTGACCTAGAGCAGTCTTCTCACTGAAATATTGCAGTGTAAAATACTGCAACGACTCAAAACCTGTTTTCTATGTGAAAACGTTTCAAATATTATTTATTAGTAAAAAAACACCCACAAAAATAACAAACAGAAGAGGGATGAAAACAATATGTTAAATAAACTAAAAATATCTGTATAGTAAATTAAAAGTATTTCCTTATACAGAGAGTATATTCACACTCTCTCTCTCTCACACACACACGCGCGCATGCACACACACACACACACAATTTTTTTGGGGTGGTGGGGTTGTGTAAGAATGTTATGTAAAAAATATAATAATGTTGGTATTCATCTATTATTAGTTGTACACTGTAAAGCCTCAGTTCCTGGTTTAGTTTAGTTTTCATCCTGTACAGGGTTGTTCATATTCATACCTGTATGTGTGCATGTATGTAAGTATGTAGGTGTGTATGTGAGTGTTTTGCATTTACTGTGTGTATCTTGATTTTAGAATAGCATCCAGCCATGCTAGCATGAAAAAAAAATGGGACATAAGATGCTGCTGATTATATATATACATACATATCCACAAACACACACACACAAACATGCACACTCACATCCACTCCATGTGCACACACACGCACATATAGTCATCAATTTTTTTTCTCGTACTAAACATACATTCAGTGTTATCGTGTGTTCTCCTTGTGGTTGTTTCAGTGTTCTCAGACAAATTATTATTTTGGTTAATATTACATTTTTATATTGATTTATTTATATGGTTTGTCAGATCTTAATCATTTTGAAATACTTCTATTCAAATGTCATATAAGCTATAAGCATTACTGTTTTATATGGCTTTATTTTCATTTTCAATGTACAGTCTTTCTAACAGCATCCAGAAGTAAACCATGTGTGCATGTATGTGTGTATATTTACAAACACATGCACACATATATATACATAAATACATGTGTGTGTGTGTGTCTGTGTGTGTGTTTGTGTGTGTGTATGTATGTATATATATGTGTGTATATATATATGTGATATATATATATATACATATATATATTAAAAAAATTTTTTTTTATCTAGTTTCAGCTCACGAGCTGTGGCCATGCTGGGGCACTGCCATTTGCTGTTGCTACATGATTTTACTTCACGAATGCTTTTTAGTAACTGCCATTTGGTGCATGAGAGAGTTCGATGCAGCTGCCCTCATCTGCACCTCCTGCCATGAAGTTGGTTCATCCGGGACATCTGACAGGAAGAGATCCAGTCCTACTTTAAAGACATCCGCATCCACGCCATGCAGGTCCCTCAGGTTCTTCGGGAGGATATTGAAGAGCTGTGGGCCTCTGAAGCCCAGGCTATCACAGTATCTTGTCCTACATCTTGATGGCAAATTTGGAGTCCTTGGCACCACGCAGTGGCGCCCAGTTCTGGCATCTGTGTAACTCTCGATGCCAAAGTTTGGGACAAGTCCTTCCAGGATCTTCCAGATGTATATTGCTCCAAGGAATAGAGTTTTAATCTCTTGAGTCTTTCCCAGAAGCTTATATGCTGCACAGAGGCTATCTTCTTCGTGTAACTTCGTTGGTTTAAAATTGTACAAAAAACTAAAAGCAGAGACAGGTAAGAGAACAGCAAGGTGGCATCAATAAGTTCCCAGACTATTTCTGTAGCATGCTAACAGATGGCAGCATACAGTTGCGTGTGCAGTGAGAGCTAACGGTCACCTTTGTGAGGCAGTGTTCTGGGTAACATCTCTGTGTTCACTTCAAAGTTGTGAAATTTTGTGTTTTTGTGATCACATACATGCAGTAGTCTGCAATTTCTGTCATGGACAGGAAGTTGGAACCAATGTAAAATTTCACATTAAACTTGGGAAGTCTGCTACAGAGATATTGAGCATACTTTGGCAAGCTTACGGTGATGATATGATGGGTCGTACACAATGTTTCAAGTGGCACAGGCACTTCAAAAGTTGAAGAACATTCCTGGAAGACAATGAGGGATCTGGAAGATCTGCCATGAACATCACTCCTGGAAATGTGAAAAAAAATTCATCAGCTTTTGCATAAGGATCATCATGATGTTTTGAGGGAGGACATTTAGCGAAAGTGACTGGATCTTTGGAGCACAAAGAATTGGATTCTTCATGATAACAATGCACCTTGTCACCAAGCTCTTCTAGACCAAGAGTGAATTGCAGAAGGTCCTCGTCTCACTTATGGAAAACAACTTCCAGGCTGGATTCCAAAGTGGCAGGAATGCTGGGATTGGTGCATTGCTGCATAAGGTGACTATTTTGAAAGAGATGATGTTAAAATTTGGGTAAATAAGTTATTTTTTATTAAATATAACTAGTTCAGGAACTTTTTCATACCACCTTGTATACATATATATATATATGTATGTATGTATACATATATATATATGTAGCGTACACTTGAGTGAAATTCGTCTCTCCCCTTTATTATATATATGTGCATTGGAATGTAGCAGGTAACAGCTAGACTTTGGCTGCTATTTGGACCCTGTTGTGTCCACTACTTTGATCGGTTGGTATTGGTTATATGCTGCCAATTTGCAGCATATAACCAATTGGAGCCTCTAAAAATCACGCGAGACAGCCTGTTCTGCTTATAAAAACCCAGCTTCTCCTCGTCTCGATGTCTTTGGTTTCAGACCTTTTAAGCTCTAGCCACTGACCACACAGGACACAGTCAGTTCCAGTGACTACACAACAGTAGCTACGTTGAGACTTACCAATTTTGCCCAACAGCATTATAGCAATCTCTTTCTTTGTTGTCACCATCATCTTCTTAACATCGCCAACATCATCTCTCTACGTACACAGCTCAACAAGCAACTCACCCAGGTTTCAATACTTCACTGTTCATGAATTACTTCACCATAGATCGACAGCAAATATACAACTGGCAAGAACTCCTGTACCAAGTGACCCAGGCAGCAGCATCACAGCCACAACTTCATGTATGACATGTATCACAACTGGCTCAGCATCATGGCCACAACTTCTTGATACAGTATTTCAACTTCCGTGTACAATTGACTATGAACTGGTATCTCTCATTCATGTGTCTATGAACATTCGTCTAACTTCTCGTTGTTGTTGTTATTGCTATTCTTATATGTACTTAATGCACATGCATACTTCCATGTCTAGACACACATACACTTTGTTCTCATGATGGCCTGTCTATTATTCTGTATACATGACACACACACAGACACACATGTTAACATAACAATAAATCTTCTCTTAAACATTCTACTCGGGTGTGTCACTCGTTTTCCTCTGGCGCATATATGTATTGTTCATTTTATAATTATTGTAAGGACTGTGTGATTTACAAGAGAGCCATTCTTATCACCTCACATCACATGGTCTTTACATATATATATCAGGCTTAGTAAAAAATAAGCAACGTTTCAAAACAGGATATTCATCACAGCATAATTCAACTATGCAGAAATTTTATTCAAAGTAAGTACTATTACAATCAACACATTTTTGACAATGAGTTACAAATTTGTTTATTCTGGTAGCACAAAATTCTGGAGTTCTGGAGCTGATGAACTCTTTGAATGCACATTCAGCATCGGTTTGATTTTTGAACCCCTTATCTTGCAGGAAACCATCAAGGTGCTTGAAAAAGTGGTGTCAGTAGGAGAAAGGTCTGGGGAATAAGCTGGGTGGGGAAGAACTTTGTAGCCAAGTTCCCTCAACTTCTGGAGCATCATTAGTGAAATGTGTGGTTGAGCATTGTCATGAAGAATGACTGGCTCTCTTCTGTTGACCAGTCTGGGACAGAAGAGTAGCAGATTTTCATTCATTTTGGCAATTTCATGGCAATAGGTTTCTGCAGTAATACCACCAAACACTCACCATAACCTTCTTTTTGAAGAGTTCGGGTTTAGGGAAGGTTTTTGATGCTCTATTTTGGTCCAGCCACTGTGACAAACATTTTTTATTATTGTACAGAATCCACTTTCAACACAAGTTACAGTATAGTCAAGAAATGGATCGGCCTGGTATTTTCTGATTTTCATTCAAGTCAGTCGCAGGGGTGGATGCTCTGAAAGTGTTGCTGCTAGAATAAGAATAGCCTGGGCAAAGTTCAGAGAACTCCTGCCTTTGCTGGTGACAAAGGGCCTCTCGCTCAGAGTAAAAGGTAGACTGTATGATGCATATGTGTGAACAGCCATGCTACATGGCAGTGAAACATAGGCCATGACTACTGAGAACATGTGTAAGTTTGTAAGGAATGAAATCAGTATGCTCTGCTGGATGTGTAATGTCAGTGTGCATACATGACAGAGTGTAAGCACCCTGAGAGAAAAGTTGGATTTAAGAAGCATCACATGTGGTGTGCAAGAGAGACGACTGTACTGGTATGGTCATGTGTTGTGAATGAATGAGGACAGCTGTGTGAAAAAGTGCCACACCCTAGAGGTGGAAGGAACCCGTGGAAGAGGTAGATCCAAGAAAACCTGGGATGAGGTGGTGAAGCATGACCTTTGAACATTGGGCCTTGCCGAGGCAATGACTATTGACCAGGACCTTTGGAGATATGCAGTGCTTGAGAAGACCCCACAAGCCAAGTGAGACCATAGCCCATGGCCTATGCCAGTGGGTATAACCAGCCCATTTATGAATACCCCTCATTCATTGGACAATAAACCTTGCTTGTGAAGGCCTATTAAGGTAAGTGAATCAAAATCAAAATTTCTGACATGGTTGATGTCAGTACCACCTGATTAGCACTCATGCCAGTGGAATGTTAGAAGCACATCCGAAAGTGGGGTGTAACCGGCCCTCTTATGAGTACCTCTCATTCACTGGACAATGAACTTTGCTTGCAAAGATTTATTGAGGAAAGAGTAAACAAATCAAAATTGCTGATGTGGCTGATGACAGTACCACCTGATTGGCACTCGTGCCAGTGGAATGTTAAAAGCACATCCAAGCATGATCGTTGCCAGGGCCATGGATTGGCTCCCATGCCAGTGACATGTGAAAAGTAACATTTGAGTGTGATTGTTGCCAGCGTCACCTTACCAGCACATGTGAGAATCAAATATTGATCGCTTCGCTAAAAACTAACAACTGTAGGTGCAATTGCTATGGGTTATTTCCCTTGGGTGTTTAAAAAAATAGTTATATGAGGTAGATATAAAGATCCCTACCAGGGGTTGTATTATCTTTTACTTGTTTCAGTCATTAGACTGCAGTGATGTTGAGGCACTGCCTTGTATATCTGTATATATATATTGACTAGTGTCAACGCATGAAACTCTTAGCCTTTGAGTCACTCTGTTGCTTCTGTTAAATATTAATAAAAATATGTATATACATTGAGTTCTATTTTTCCTTTTTGCATTACCATACCTGTACATATACATTCACACACACAGACACACAGATATTTATTTATATGGCACTCTGCCAATTATGATGACAGGAATTCCAGTTTATTTGATCAGTAGAACAGCTTGCTCATGAAATTTATGTGCAAATGGCTGAGCATTCCACAGACACATGTACTCTTCACATAGTTCTCCGGGAGATTCAGCACAACAGAGAATGTGACAAGGCTGACCCCTTTGAAATACAGGTACTACTCATTTTTACCAGCTGAGTGGGCTGAAGCAACATGAGATAAAGTGTTTTGCTTAAGGAGAGAAAGCATTGCCTAGGAATTGAACTCACAGCCTTACAGTCATAAACCAAATATCCTAATCTTCATTATATATATATATATATATATATATTATATATATATATATATATATATATACGTATTTATTTATTCTTTTACTTGTTTCAGTCATTTGACTGTGGCCATGCTGGAGTACCATCTTTAGTCGAACAAATCAACCCCAGGATTTATTCTTTGTAAGCCAAGTACTTATTCCATCATTCTCTTTTGCCAAACTGCAAAGTTACAGGAACGTAAACACACTGGCATCGCTTGTCAAGCAATGGTAGAACAAACACAATCATACACACACACGTATGTTTGTGTGTGTGTGTGTGTATATCATCATCATCATCATCATCATTGTTTAATGTCCATTTTCCGCGCTAGCACGGGTTGGACGGTTCGACTGGGGTCTGGGAAGCCAGGAGGTTGCACCAGGCTCCAGTCTGATCTGGCAGTGTTTCTACAGCTGGATGCCCTTCCTAACGCCAACCACTCTGCGAGTGTAGTGGGTGCTTTTTACGTGCCACCGGCACAGGTGCCAGGGGAGTCTGGCAGTGGCCACGATCGGTTGGTGCTTTTAACGTGCCACCAGCACGGAAGCCAGTCAAGGTGGCGCTGGCATTGGCCATGTTTGGATTGTGCTTTTTACGTGCCACCAGCACAGAAGCCAGTCGAGGCGGCGCTGGCATCGGCCACATTCGGATGGTGCTTTTTATGTGCCACCAGCACAGGTATCACAACTACTGTTTCCATTGATATTAATTTCGATGTTCATGTACTTGACTCAATAGGTCTCCTCAAGCACAGCGGGTTGTTCTGAAATCCAAGGTACTTTGAATGGGCAGGGGCTACGCAGAACTGGTGCAGGAAGCAGCCCGGGTTTTTGCAGTCACAGCATATCTCCAGAGATCTCGGTCCTTCGTCATTGCCTCTGAGAGACCCAACGCTCTGAGGTCATGCTTGACTACCTCATCCCATGTCTTCTTGGGTCTACCTCTCCCCCTGATACCTTCAACTGTTTGGGAACGGCACTTCTTCACACATCTCTCCTCATCCATCTGCAGTACATGACCATACCATCGCAAGCGTCGCTCTTGCACACCACATCTGATGCTTCTTATGTCCAGCATTTCTCTCAGGGTGCTTACATTCTGTCGTGCGCGCACACTGACATTACACATCCAGCGGATCATGTTAGCTTCATTTCTTTCAAGTCTACGCATGTCCTCTGCAGTCACAGCCCATGTTTCACTGCCGTGAAGCATGGCAGTTCGCACACATGCATCATACAATCTACCTTTCACTCTGAGCGAGAGACCCTTTGTCGCCAGTAGGGGTAGGAGCTTTCTAAACTTTGCCCAGGCTATTCGTATTCTAGTGGTGACACTCTCTGAGCATCCACCTCCACTACTAACTTGGTCACCCAGGTAGTGGAAACTATCAACTACTTCTAGTTTCTTCCCCTGGAGTGTGATGGAATCTGTTTTCTGAGTATCTGTGGTGTCTATTGTCCCTGTGCATCTGCCACACATGAAAGCTATCTTATCAGTTAATTTCCCTTTGATGTTGCTGCACCTCTTATGCGTCCATAGCTTACACTGGGTACATCTTATGGAGTTTCTACCTACACCTTTCCTACAGATCAAGCAGGGCCACCTGCCCGAGGGTGTGTGTGCTGAGTTCGCCTTTCTGCTTACTATAACTTTGGTCTTTGCTACATTTACTCTAAGGCCCTTTGATTCTAACCCTTGCTTCCACACCTGAAATTTCTTTTCTAGTTCCGGTAGTGATTCAGCATAGAGGAGCTCCCAGGGGCAACCTGTTTTGAATTCCTCTGTTATTGCCTGGAGGACTATGATGAATAAAAGGGGACTGAGGGCTGAACCTTGGTGTACGCCTACTTCTACCTGGAATTCTTCACTATATTCGTTGCCAATCCTAACCTTGCTGACAGCCTCTCTGTATAGGGCCTGTACAGCCCTTATTAGCCATTCGTCAATCTCCAGTTTCCGCATCAACCACCAGATAAGGGATCGGGGGACACTGTCAAAGGCTTTCTCCAAGTCCACAAAAGCTATGTGTCCACATATATATATATATGACAGGCTTCTTTCAATTTCCATCTACCAAATCCACTCACAAGGCTTTGGTCGGCCTGAGGCTATAGTAGAAGACACATGCCCAAGGTGCCATGCAGTGGGACTGAACCTGGAATCATGTGGTTGGGAAGCAAACTTCATACTACACAGCCAATCCTATACCTAATATGCTTCTTACCACAGAGCCACTTTTTCAAAGTTTCAAATTATTTTTTTTCTCATTTTTCATTTTCTCCCTTCAATGCTGGGGATACAACCAGACATAACATTTCCAGTTTTGAATTGATTTCTTAGAGATTTTTTTTTTCAGAATTCTGTTTTAAATACAAGGAACTATGATTCTAATACTAGAGGGCTAAGCTTTAGGGTCAAGAATTATGAGTTATTATTTGAGGACAAAGTTAAGTTTTAGAGCTTAGACTTTAGAATTTAGGAGTAGGATTCAGTTTTAGGGTGAATCCTTTAGCATTTAAACTGGCCACATCCAGCCAAATTATTCTACCTACTTTATGTTCAAACAGGCCAGATGTGACCTTGCACACCAACCCTACAATATTATTCTAAAAATTAACAGTTACCTCATCAAAATCTATGAGATAATGCAGGATTAATTCAAAACAATGTGAATAAATAACCATTACTTTTGACAGAACCATGTGAATGCTAAAGTGTTAAACAGATTTCAAAACATTCCATTGGAAAATTTGCAACTTTTTTTTTCTTTTGCAGAATTGTAATTTGCTGTTTAAAGCAGGAATCCAAAGAAACTTTCTAAAATATTAAAAAAATGTTATTTAGATTACTTGGTCTGATCTACTGCCTGTGGTTTATCTGGAAGCTTTTGCATTC
Source organism: Octopus sinensis (assembly GCF_006345805.1). NCBI lineage: Eukaryota > Metazoa > Mollusca > Cephalopoda > Octopoda > Octopodidae > Octopus > Octopus sinensis. The sequence goes on along the minus strand of NC_042999.1, from coordinate 130,903,135 downwards.
AAGTAAACTATATAGCAACATTAACGATAATTCCTTATCAACTTAGTCCATGCGATGCCAGGTATTTTAGCTAGCGTCTGATAAAATCATGACTTATTATTCATCTAAAAGGAAAGTATGATACACTAACACACTTATTTTTTGTTAATATCCTATTTCCCCTCTAAAATATAATGGGTGTGGTCCTATATCACTCATTTCATCATAATCACTTTTACAAAAGAAATTGTCTCCTCTCTTTCTCTCTTACCTGTACTGTAAGTACAATCCTATCTCTTCACCACCAGCATTAACACCACCACTATCAACAGAAGCAGCAGTTGCAGCTACAGTAGCAGCTGCACCATCATCACCACCCCCATACTTTTACAATGGGTATCGCCTGATCTAAACTCTTTTTTGTTCCTCTTTTGCATCAATTTATAGTAAGTATAACCCTAGCTACCTCCCCCACTTTTCCATAATAGGTATAACCTTTCTTTCCACTGTTGGTGCAGTTATGTCTCCCATCATCAACATGAGTTTTCTGTGTTTGCAGTAAATATGGCCTACCACCGCAATACTGTATCTGTGTGTGAATATTGGTGTGCATGTGTGTGTGTGTGTGCATGCATGTGTGCGTATATACACACACACACAAACGGAGTTATACCTGTAGTTGATATTTATATATAAAACAAGGTCTGCTGCATGCTATGCAGAGGGCTCAGTGCCAGTTAATGGAATAAATCTTATAGCATATGATAGTTAAAACCAAAAATGCTATCCGTATACATCTATGTGCACCCCCACCCCACAAAAAAAAACTGGGAGTTTAGCAACCATGTAGAGAATTTGTTATTGTTCCAATCTATAAATTTCTATGTTGAAAAAAGCAAAAGTGGAACAGTTAGTACGTGAAATTAGGTGGAGGTTGTTATCAAGAAATGTGTTTGTCTAAAGAAAGATCTTCTCATTTTTTACTCTAATCTTGTATAGTCAATTTGCCGGGCAAAATACTTAGCGGCATTTCGTCTGTCTGAGTTCAAATTCCGCTGATGTTGACTTTGCCTTTCATCCTTTCGGAATTGATAAATTAAGTACCAGTTGGTGTTGATAAAATAATTGAGTTGAGTACTGAGGCAATGTAATCAACTAACACCCTGCCATGAAATTGCTGGCCTTGTGTCAAAATTTGAAACCATTATTTGTATAATCAATCACACTTATTTTGGGAAGAACCCTTTTTAATTTCTGTGAAATAACTGCTTCACTTTCGTATTTTTTTATATAGAAATTTATATATTAGAACAATGACAAACTCACAGTAATACTTCATAAAATTCCAGGTTTAAAGCTTTGAACCTCTCAGCTTCACACATGTGTGCACACACACACACACATACACACATACACACACACAGATGAAAGATCATTCTGCAAACAGAAACACTTGTGTTGGTTGTGGTTTACTTCTTTATGAAGTGATTAGTTTGTCAGAAGTCTTTCACTACAGATTTTTAGTCTTTTCAATGGGTCTTTAAACTCATTGAAATGTATCTTGTGAAACAGATACAACACTTGCATACATACATACATACATACATACACACACACACAAACATGCATGTATGCATACACACACACACAAACACACATATATGCATACTTGCATACACACACACACATATATATTTAAATATCTCTGGGCATTGTTTATTGTGTGTTGTTTATTACCAGCCAGCATTGTACCAAGAGATGGCACAGATTGTATCAACAGGTAGTCATATATTGTGTTTAGAATATCAATATATATATTTTTCTTTAGTTTTAGCTCAGAGCTGCAGCCATGCTGATGCACTGCCATTTAAACAATGTGTGACGCTTACAGCACCTAGGTTTCCCAAGCAGTCACCCATCTAAGTACTAACTAGGCTCGACGTTGCTTAACTTCGATGATCAGACGAGAACTGGTGCTTTCAATGTGATTTTGCCGTAAGCCATATGTTAAACAATATATATTTATGCACAACAATGCAGGAATTAAAAGGAATGAAATAAATTAAAGTATTTGAAAGCCCTTTAGCTGTAAAGAAATTATAGGAATCCTCATCCTCCTCCTCCTCATCATCATCATGGCCACACGACCACTGCTGTTACTGTTGCTGCTGCCTCTTTGAAAGTCCGATGGACCTGTCATTTTAATGAATTTTAATGACCTTTTTCTGATATCTGAAAAGAAACAGCAATTTTAGCAAAACATATTAAGCAACACTAATAATAAATCAAAAAACAAAAAAAAATAAACAAGCTTTTGACGGTTTTATAGCTATTTCAAAATTATGATGCTATGATGCTAGGTGTTCCTATTATTTTGTCCAACCCCTGTATATATATATATATATATATATATATATATATATATATATATATATATATATATATATATATATATGTATATATGTATGTATGTATGTATGTATGTAATATACTGGAGATAACAAAGGACTGATATTTCTGGAGGTTTACTTTGGTTGAGAAGACATGCCCAAGCTAAGTAAAATCATGGATGTGTGTGTCTGTGTGTTACTCCAAATACCAAAACATTATATTTAAATGCAGACAGAGCAGTTTTAGATTGTTCCAGGTACAAACTGGAAAGAAAGTTAAAGAATACTCCTATCATGGTCATGTACACTTATCTAATTATTCTTGTGAGAGAATTTAATCTGTCTACCAACAAATAACAGTAAACTATTGAATCACTGATTGTTTTCTCTTTGTTTTTTCCTGTCATCCTCTAATTAAAAAAAGCAGCCACATAAACCTGATGAGGTGATCTACGTAGTCACTCGAGTTGGAAGAAATAGCAGTTAAATCTCATTCAGAGCATACCTACCATCAACCCTTTTGATACCAACCCACCTAAGACTGCCCCTGGTTCTACAACACAGACTTACCATTTTAATGTGGTCTAAATTATATGCTTCCATCAAAAGAAAGTTATTTTATTAAATTCTTCATTATTTTAAAAATTGATTGAAACAAAGGCAGTATGTGCATTATTTACATTATTTACATTTAACGAATATTTGTCCTCATCTTGTTTGTTGTTAACACGTTTCAGCTGATATACCCTCCAACCTTCTTCAGGTGTCTTGGGGAAATTTCGAACCTGGGTTCTCATTCCTAAGGTATTTTTCGATGTTATTATCATCATCATCATTATTATTATTATTATAATTATTATTATTATTATTATTGTTCAGGTCACTGCTTGGAATCAAACTCAGAATCTTGGGGTTAGTAGCTCGCGCTCTTAACCACTACACCATATGCCCGTAGCATATGATGTAGTGGCATAAGGCAGTATGTGTTAACAGAAATATATTAACAAAAAGGTTAAGTAAGGAAACAACAAATAAGATAATGCTTTAATTGTAATATTGATTTAGAAAGTAGATTTAGAATATATTAGTGTAAGTTGATTGTAATATATTTTGATGTATTTTCTATTTAGAAACTATGTGGTTCTCATATTGAATTATACCTTTGATATAAAATAAATTTGAGTTTGCTTCACAATGTTGTACAATCCTTAAATAATGACAATGAACTTGTGAGTAAACTCACAGAGTAGAATAATTTTTTAAGTAACAGGGGAATGTTACCTGGTGGGAAAATAAAACCAAGAAAGTAAATAACAGGAAATGAAATTAAGAATCTGACAAGTGTATTATATATATATATTTATAATTAGGAAGGAAAAGCAGGTTTTGTATGTATAAGCATATGACTACAAGGTTTGAAAATATGTAAATGAGTTCATACCTGCTCTACAGCCTTCTGTAGAACATCCTAACAATAATAATTCTTTCTAAAAAAAAAGGAACAAGGCCTGGAATTTTGAGAGAGAGGTTAGTCAATTACAGCTTGCTAATGATTCTGCCAGCTTGCTGCCTAATAATAATAATAATAATAATAATAATAATAATAATAATAATGATAATAATAATAATTCTTTCTACTATAAGTACAAGGCCTGAAATTTGTGGGGAGGGGACTAGTTGATTACATCGACCCTAGTGTTTCACTGGTACTTAATTTATCAACCTTGACAGGATGAAAGGCAAAGTGGACCTTGGTAGAATTTGAACTCAGACCATAGCGGCAGATAAAGTACCGCTAAGCATTTCGCCTGGCGGGCTAAAAATTCTGCTAGCTTGCTGCCTTAATAATAATAATGATCCTTTCTACTATAGGCACAATACCTAAAATTTGGTGGGAGGAGACTAGTTGATTACATCGACCCCAATGTTTCACTGGTACTTAATTTATTGATCCTGAAAGGATGAAAGGCAAAGTCAACCTTGGTGGAATTTGAACTCAGAACATAGCGGTAGACGAAATACCACTAGGCATTTTGCCTGGCATGGTAATGATTCTGCCAGCTCGCTGCCTTAATAATAATAATAATAATAATAATAATAATAATAATATTAATACTTCTTGTATTGCCACCAGGGCCAAACACAAAACATAGAAGACAATACACAGACGAGGGACAGTGATATTAAATGTGTAAATAGCAAACAAACACAATTAACAAAGAGATTAAATCAAAAATATGCATCCCCAGTTGGTGGGGAGTTCCACTATAAGGTGATCAAAGAGACCTCATACTCTTTGGATCCCTTAACTCCAACAGCTCCTCAAGAAGGCACCCTCTCTTCTCCCTTCCATCCGGCCTACAGGTGCACACTTAGAGTAGGCCCATTCACGTGGGCCATTCTTGCCACATTCACCCACCTTTCAACGAACTTACTGAGTAACAGTGCCTCTCTCTACAGCCTCACTTTCCTTTTCAGGTGGAACCTGAAAAAGTCAATGAGGCCTTGGCCAAAGAGGCAGGTACTCGTCTTCAACCCCTTTCGTCTTCTCCACTGACTGCATTGCCCAACTTGCCATGGGCTGTGAGCACTTGGAGACACTCTAGGTGCCAAGCACCCTGACTTGGTCTACACCTGATCTAGGACTGTAGCTCCATCAAGGAGACGAGCTGCAGAAAAGGGCATTCAACAAATAGCGACCACACCTGCTCACCATTAAGGTATCACTGGAGATGTTGCAGCCTCAGCACATGTCTGCACATCCTCAGCCACGGCATGTCCAGTCTGCCATGCAGCAGGTGTTGACAGCAAATTGACCATATTACAAATGGTACCTGACCCCTCCACAGGAAGTGGAAGAGCAAACACACCAGCCTGTTCAGCCACAAAGCAGAACAAGAGATGAGTCAGGTGGTAGTATATGAAGGATGTAATGTATGCATTTGCCACCTCTGCTCGATCTTTCAGGGACAGCTTCCTCTCGGCCCATTTCTAGGTGAGACTGGCCACCTTGCCCCAGTTCTTGTCCACTTGGAGATCCAGACCGAACCAGACCCCAAGCAACTTAACAGGTCCTTCCTTCCAGCACCCCACCATCCTGTTGGTTGACATGGGCCTGCCTCTCCAGGTTCTGAGCTGCAGGCTCACTGACTTCTCCTGGTTGACCATTGCTCTTGTCACCACTTTGTATTCCCTTTGAGTAGTGCTGACCATCTCAGTTTCTGAGATGCCTGATGCCATCACAGTGACATTGTCCGCATATGCCAACACAAACCTTCTGTACCCCAGTTCATGCAGGATACCCCTCAAAACCTCCAGCTTCTGCAGTAATGGCTCAAGTGCCAGTATGTAGATAAGGAATGAGAGCGGGCATCCTTGACAAACTGAACATGCAATACTAAATGATTTTGAGAGTTGGCCATTTACATTGAATACCGAACAGATGTTGCTGTACATTGCAGGGATCCAACTCTGAAAAAGGGACCAAAACTGCCTTGAGGACAGCCTCTGAGTATAGATATCAAAAGCTTTCAATTGATCCAAATGGATCACGACCCCACCCATGCAATAATAATAGTAATAATAATAATAATAATAATAATAATAATAATGATAAGACACTATGAAAAAAATGGCTGACAGTGCTACAGCTTCAAACAAAAGAGAAACTCATAAAAACCAAAGCCACCCCCATTAGAAGAGGAATATTCCAGGGAGACACGCTCTCTCCACTCCTTTTCTGCTGGGCACTGACACCTTTATCTGACATGCTAAACAGAGTTCGATGCGGATACAAATGTTACGGCAAAACAATCAGCTACCTCTTATATATGGATGACCTAAAACTATACGCTACAAATGATAAACAGCTGGAAACACTACTACAGACAGTTCATAGATTTACCAAAGACATAGATATGAAATTTGGCTTAGAAAAATGTGCCAAAGCAACCTTGAAAAGTGGAAAACTAGTTAAGAGTAGCAACATCACACTAGACAAAGCCAATGAAATAAGAGAATTAGACCAAAGTCAGATATACAAATATTTAGTAATCAATGAACTAGATACGATACAACACACATGAATGAAAGAGAAAATAAAAAAAGAATACTATAGATGAGTTAGATCAATACTGAAAACAGAGCTCAATGCTAAAAACAAGATAATAGGTATTAACACTTTAGCCGTCCCAGTTATAAGTTACAACTGGACACTAAATGAATTAACCAAAATAGACAGGAGAACAAGAAAAATAATGACAAGATCTAGGATGCGCCACCCAAAATCTAACGTAGAAAGGCTATATATACAATGTATAGAAGGTGGTAGAGGCCTTATACAGCTGAAAAACTATTATAAAATAACCACCATAAGACTGCAAAAATATCTACTTCAGAAGCTAGGAAAACTAATACAAATAGCGGCAAAACATGAGCAAAACAAAAAACTCTTTTCAGTATTTAAGGAAACTGACAAATACAAACAAGAAGTCATACTACCTAACAAATATGAAGAAGAAGAAACAACAAAAGCTATAAAACAAATGAAATCCAAACTAAAACTAGAACAGCAACAGACCTTGATAAAATGATGGCAAGAAAAGCCCCTTCATGGCAAGTACTGGGCTAAACTAAACACAAAAGAAATAGACAGAGAAAAATCCCAGCAATGGTTGAGAAGCTCAGGACTCAAAGCAGAGACTGAAGGATTTTTAATTGTAGCACAAGACCAAAGTCTCCCCACCAGAAATTACCAAAAACATATAATGAAAAGAAACAAAGCAAGTAACTGCAGAATATGTGGAGATGGACAAGAAACAATAAATCACATTATCTCTGGCTGCCCAGTCCTGGCTAAGAAGGAAGCTATGCCAACACTATGGAATAACAACAGAAAAAAGATGGTATAAGCACATGACAGAAAAGGTCACAGAAAACGAGAAAGCAACCATACTATGGGATATACCAATACACACAAATAGAGAAATTAAGGCTAATAGGCCAGATATAGTTGTCAGAGATCATGAAGAAAAAAATGCTTTCTAATTGATGTATCAATACCGGCAGATAACAACATTTCTCTAAAAGAAAGGGAGAAACTTTCAAAATACAAAGACCTGGAGATAGAGGTAACTCGAATGTGGAATCTAAAAACAGAAACAATTCCTACAATAGTAGGCGCATTAGGTATGATAACAAATATTCAGACAAATACATATCACAAACACCAAGACTTACAAATATATGCTACAGAAAATTGCACTACTGGGCACTGCACACATCCTACACAAAACACTTTCAATACAGTAACCATAAGAGCATCACAGCAAACCACAGCACATACCCAAGGTGCACCAGAGCTGCACTCAGTAGTGAAGTGAAGGCAAGCACGTTATAAAAATAAAACTACTGAATAATAATAATAATACCCAACTGGATGACAAAGGGAAAGACATTGTTATGTGCCAAGGATCCTGAAAAAGGAAATGTTGCATCAAACATTAGACCAATAACATGCCTTCCGCTAATGTGGAAACTAATGTCAGGTGTTTTGCCCAGTGAACTGTAATAGATACTTGGGAAAAAGTGGGCTGCTACCCGTTGATCAGAAGGGGTGCCGAAAAAGGAGCTCTTAATTGATAATCTAATTATCAGGAACTCCAAAAGAAGATATACAAACCTAAGCATGGCATGGGTTGACTATTGCAAAGCATACAATATGATGCCACACTCCTGGATAATAAGAACAATGGAAATGTATGAAGTAGCAGAGACTATGAGAAGCCTTATATGGAATAGCATGAAATGCTGGAGAACGGAATTGACAGCAGGGAAGCAAGTACTAGGAGAGGTGAAAATCAGGAGAGGAATCTTCCAAGGCGACAGTGTGTCTCCACTGATATTCATGCTGGGAATGATCCCCTTGAGTGAAATACTACAGAAAACAATGTAGGGGTAAAGGAAAACTAAACCACTTGCTATTCATGGACAACCTGAAACTGTTCACAAAAACTGAGGCAGAACTGGACAGCCTAGTCCAGTCTGTGCAGATTTTCTCCAATGATATTAAGTTTGAACTCTCAAAATCTGCTACTATGGTGATGAGATGAGGAAAGCTTGCCAGGACAGAAGGTATATAGCTGCCAAGTGGTGAAATGATGAAGGCAATTCAACCTCAATCCAGTTAAAAATATGTGAGAATACTTGACGCAGATAGAATCAAGCACCACGGCATGATGGAAAAGACAAAAAGAGAGTACCTGTGGTGAGCGAGAAAAATATTGACTTCAAAGCTGAATGCCAGAAACATAATTTTGGCAATTGACTCACATGCAGTTTCAGTAATTTGGTATGGCACTGGAATCCTGAAGTGGACAGAGGAGGAGCTAAAGGAGATGGATAGGAAGTCAAGAAAGCTCCTAATGATGCATGGAGCCCATCATCCATGTGCAGACACTGATTGCCTATACATGAAGAGAGTAAATGGAGAAAGGGGACTGATAGGTATGGAAGACTGCATGCGTATTGAACTCAAGAGCTTAATGAGATACCTAGCCCAAAGTAAGGAAATCTTGCTACTGACCGTTAGGAATGAGGGAGTATTAAGAGCAAGAAAAAAGGGGAAAAACAAAGGAAGAAGTACAAAAAGGACATGAAGAAGAATTACACAACAAGCAACTACACAATCATTTCCATGTAGCCACAACAGAAGTTGCTGGAAAAATAAGTGGGATTGGCTGATGAAAGAAACCCTAAAAAAGGAGACTGAGAGCACTATACTGGCAGGACCAAGCTTTGGCCGCAAACTGGAGGGTCAACCTTAGGATGAGCAAGTGTTTCCACTCTGCTGCATCTGCAAGAGCTCCAAACAAAACCTGTGATAAAGAGAAAATAATAATAATAATAATAATAATAATTACTTCAATTTTTTGCCACAAGGGCAGCTTGGTGGAGGTGGGGATGAGTTGATTACATCAACCCCAGTGTTCAACTGGTACTTATTTTATCGACCCTGAAAGGATGAAAGACAAAGTTGACCTTTGTGGAATTTGAACTCAGAATGTAGCAAGACATAATAGACTTAAACTAGATTGTTTCATTTAGTTCGTTAGTCAAAAGCTGTGGCAATGATTTTATCAATTTACATATTCTGTTACAACCTGAATATGTATTCTATAAAATAAATCAATACACAGAAAAAAGCAGTTGGCAAATAACCATAGATTTTTGAGATATTTGATAGAGAGAGATAAGAATATAGACAGAAGGGAAAGGAGAAATTTATAAAAAATATATAGGTTTGATTTCATATAGACTCTGATAGTACATTTCATTCAATGATAAGGCTTTAATATGCCGTAATATCAAGCCATATACAATGAAGTCAGCCTTAACATGGTTGCCTGGCCTGTTAGTATTAACAGCCAATTAAAACTCCCTCAAGTCATACCCTACAGTCTAAAAAAATGGGAGGGATCATTAGATAACCTGATGGTAGATATATACTGATAGAAAAACAAATACGACAACTACTATTTCCACCTCTGCTGCAGCTGCTACCTTCATCACCTCCAGTACTACATTGTACATTGTCGTAACCAAGTTTTTAAGGCTTTGAAATAATTCTTACTTCTTTATTGATGTCCACATAATCCTCTCTCATACAAAAGAATATTCTTGAGGCATTACAGAAGTCATCATCATCATCATTGTTCGACCGTGATTGAAACAATGGAATTTACCATGCTACGCCAGACTTCATGGTCCATCATAGCATTACGAAGGTCCTGTTGCTGGATGCCTGTATCCCTGGAGATTACATCAAGGTAGGAGAGTGTGCGCCCTCTGGTATTGTGAGTAGATGGCTTCCAGAAGAGAAGAGTAGAAATTGCCTCGTTTTCAGCTCTACAACAATGTCCAGCAAACTGGACTTTCCTACCTTTCACCAGAGATGACACAGGTGGTAGTTTCCCATATATTTGCATTTTAGTTGGATGACGCTTCCACGAGAGATTTTGAGCTCTCATAAGGAGGTGAGCGTAGGTTCCATCCAACTGCCTCTCAAGCTTCTTTGATAACGTCCAGGTTTCTGAGCCATATAGTAGAATTGGTTTGACTGTGGCTTTGAAGATCTCAAGTTTGAAGTCTCTACTTAGATGTGATAACCAGATCTTATGCATGTCATTACAGGCTGACCAGGCCATACTCTTTCTAGTTAGAAAATCTTTTCCAGATGATGATGGTCTGATCAATAAATATCCGGACTGTTGCCATAGTAATGAAGTTAAAGCACACAGAGTAAAGCTGTTTGGCACAGATTGACCTTGGACTCTTCTGTGCATGTGCTCTCAGTTTTAACACTTTAGTTCACTTCCACTGTTTACAGCAGTGCTTGGAAGTAACGTGTGTAGTATGTGTTTGTCACTTTGACCATGACAGAGAAAGCTGAGCAGAGAATCTGAATCAAATTTTGCCAAAAGCTTGGCAATACCTGCTCAGATGCCTATGAAAAGTTTTCATCCTTCTCGACACAATCAAGGAGATCTTGAGCAAATGAAACTCGGGTGTCTTTTTGGTCAGCTGAAAGCAGTTTTGGCACAAACTTGGCAGACACACATCTCATACCCATATCTTCAGTGTTAATGGACTGAACTGAACTGTAACAAATCTTCACATCCTCTGATAACACACAAATGGCGATTCAATGATTTCCCCTCACAGCTGCATGCACATCTGCGATGTTTTTCTCTATTCTATTGGTTGCAGGTCTCCCAGAACGTTTGTCCCTATCACCATTTTTTTTACCATCTTGGAAAACGTCTGAACCACTCGTACACTTGTGTGTGGCTCATACACTCCTCTCCATACACTTTCTGCAACTTTGCATGGGCCTCTGAACAGGTACCACCATGACAACTTTCTTTGTCATGGTCAGTGCGATGATCACACATTACTCACATTACTTTCAAGCACTGTTGTAAATAGTGGAAGTGAGTTACAATGTTAAAACTTAGTGCACATGCACAGCAGAAGTCAAGGTCAATGTGTCAAGTGGCTTCACTCTGCAAACTTTAGTTTCGTTACTAAGGCAACAGTCTGGATACTTATTGATTAGACCTCGTATTTAGCATGATTACCATAAAAGAATAGAAAAAAGCATTTTAAATTTCTGACTTTTCCTTTAAAGAAATATTTCCCACACAAAATGAAGAGTCTTTGGAGTAGGGTTACTTAAAAGAGTGCTTAACTTGGAGATGAGAGAGGCACTCCAGGTAGAGCTGCTACTTCTCTGAATTGAGAGATTACAGTTCTGATGTTACAGACATGTGGTAAGAATGTATTAGGAAAGAATTTCTGGATAGGCTTCACAGGCAAAACTAATCGGCAAAAGGTGCTGGTGTTGATCACAGGCAAGTGGGTTGGATAACATCCATGAACTTGGTTGGCTTCATTTTGGGATCAAGCTGGATCGATTTGTGATGGTTGCATCTGACAGAAGGCGTGCTTGAGTATTGTGTCCCCATGAACCCTCCCAGGAATAAGTAGGTAAAGATGAGATAAGATATGTTAGTCATTTCTGTCACTTAGTACCATTCTACCTGTGCTCTTTTACACATGTGAGACACAGATTCCTCTAAGAGAAAATGGCATCAATTAGCTGGTACATAAAGGACTTTGGGAGATCCATACTAGGAATATTTTTTGGATTTTATAAGCATGTCCATGAATGGTAGAGGTATTGAATTCAAAAGAGGGTGGACAAAGTTGTTGAAAAGATGGGAAATAATCTTATGGGATTCAAACAAATCACCTAGATGTTGAAATTTAGTGTATCAAAACTGAGAGAAGCAATATGTTTAAGATATGATAAGTGATTGACAGTGTGTCTTCATCTAATTGCACATCTCTGAACAGATACAGTTAATCGATACACTTGACAAGATGAAGGTTCGAAACAGAAGATGTAAACTGTAATTGTGGACGTACTATAGTTATACATAGCTTTAAATAGACAGCTGGTGAGTGGCTGACAAAGGTTTTTGACAAATTCAGAAATTTGATTCATTCAAAACAGGTCATTGTTGACAATAATGCCTAAGTCACGATCACTAACAGACTTCTTGATATTGGTGTTGTGTGGGAAGTAGGTAAATTCTGAGTTTTTCCTCCCATAATGAATTGTGGTGCACTTGGTTACAGCCAGCTTGTGTTACCAGTCAGTAATCCTTTGTTACATTGTGTCCAGGTCAAACTTCAGGAAAGATCTCAGGATCTGTTTTTATCATCTGAAAATATAGCTTAATGTCATTTCTGTAACATTCTTCAGGGGAGACATAGTTGCTTATATGTTTGAGATAACATTACAGCAATGCAGGAGTAAATTCAACAGATGTTATGGAAGTTGATGTCATTAGCAGTGAAGATGGTGTGTCTAGCATAGCATTTGGCAACAAATTTTGTGCACTCTTTAAGATCATCAGTAATCTAATGCATGGAAGGATTGCACAGTGAGTCACCTATAGAATAAAGCCTCTGTTTTGAATGCACATATTTCTAGAACACATTCTCTGGGTTTGTTGCAATGCATGGCTCAAATTTAAGTAGTGTCTTTTTTAGTCTTCTGCTTGATATTTGATTCATTCAAAACAGGTCATTGTTGACAATAATGCTTAAGTCATGTTCACTAACAGACTTCTTGATATTGGTGTTGTGTGGGAAGTGGTTTGCCTTTTTTTTTTTTTTTTTTTGGCATAATCTGAAATCACATACAGCATCTTATCATTCTTTCTTGGTAAGGCAGACTGTTTCAGTCCCTTATATAGCACTATTGGGGTTTCCAATGAGTTTATCGGCTACTGATACTTTGTAGATGGCCTAAAGTAATTAAAGATGTGCTGATGTAAGGGTGTATTGACATCTTTGCAATCAGAAAATCCAAGTCTGTTTGTATGTTTGTAATTCACTACAATAAGAGTTCTAGTCAGCTTTGTTTCAGCCAAAGCAGGCAGTTTGGAGGTGGTGGTGGTGGTGATGGTTTCCTTTCTACCTATTATGGACAGTGCTGATCATAGTGTAATCAGTCACCAAAAGATTCCCTGATAGTAATGCTGATAGCAGTTTAAGGAACAATGGTGAATAGCAGATCCAAAGTGTTACCTATTGTGAAGGAGGGGAATACTTGGACCTAGTTTGAATCCAGGACAAAGTCAAGGAAATCATTTGCACTTTGTCACCAGTGAAAGTTTCCCAATCAATCCTATGACCTTGTAGTTGAGTATTATATGAATGCAACCGCTTCAGTCTACTACTTAATTGTAGTATTGCACTGAAAGTAAGAGAGAAAGAGAAGAAACAGAACTGATAGACAAAACAGTGAGAGATTTATGATTAAATAAAATTACTTCCATGGATTTACATTGATGTCGTTTGGTGTAGTAAGCATTATTTACCACATGTGTAGTGAATACAGTATTTTCGACATCTTGTAGATATATTACATTTAATTGTGTTTATTGAAGTCTGTCAATGAATTTTTTTACTTGTTTCAGTCATTAGACTGTGGCCATACTAAGGCATCATTTTATAGGATTTTTAATTAAATGAACAATCCCAGTACTTTTTACTTTTAAGCCTTATACTTATTCCATTGTCTCTTTTGCCACATGCTGAACCGCTAAGTTAGGAGGACGTAAACACACCAACACTGTTGTCAAGCACTGGTGGGAGACAAACAGACTCAAAGATACAAACATATAGATATATATGTGATGGGTTTCTTTCAGTTTCCGTCTACCAAATCTACTTACAAGGCTTTAATTGGTCTGAGGCAATAGAAGACACTTGCCCATGGTGCCATGCAGTAGGACTGAACCTGAAACATGTGGTTGGGAAACAAACTTCTTACTGTACAGCCATGCCTGTGCCAGTAAACATTTTTTTCGTCTTTGTCTTCTAATTATAAATTAATGTGTGTGTGTGTGTGTGTTACTGTACAAAATCTGTTATTCATTTCTAATATTGGGTTAGAACTGGTCTGGTCACTGAGTAATATTACCTTGCTCGGATACAGGTGAGGGATGGCGACAGGAAGCGTGTTCGGCCGAACATTTGCTTCAAATGAAGTCTATCTGATCCATGCAAGCATGGAAAAGTGGACGTTAAGTGATGATGATGATGATATTAAGATACTCAAACAAATTAAAGTTAGTAATAGATGTGTATGCAGAATCATATTCATGTTTAATAGATACACTATTTACTCTCGCTATAAAATTAGGCCAATGGGTGAAACAACAAAGTTTTCGGTATCTTGTAAGAAGATCGAACCGACTATTATCATCGTGGTTATAACGAATCAAGACGCGCTTACCTCCCTTCTAACATACGAAATACATTAGCAGTTTCTTTACATATCGGTATTTAAGCAAAACTGTGAGTGTACAGCTCATTTACAAGGCTGACGGCCGGGTATTAATAACTAGAATACAAACATAAATTCAGTTATGAATAGTTATATACGTGGAATCATGCAGTGATAAAGAGAAAAGTAATATGTACTCTCAATGGAAGGCACTCGTGGAAGTGAAATACGTGTGCAGTTATCAACTCTCAGAATGTTGAGCCCCAGAGAAGAGTTGACGAAAGATTATTTAGTGTCTTATCAAAATATATTCAGAAATAATTCGCAGTTACGATTCTTCCCTGGGTTCGAATTATGCAACTGAAAAGACAAAAAAAAATAAATAAATAAAATAAAACCTTTTAAAGGGACATAATTATTATTTTCGCGAATAACGTAATTAAGACAAAGTTCTCTCCCTTCGACTGCATACGAACTTGTCATACACATAAATATGAATACGCGTTCCAGTGCGGTTAATGGTCATAGTAGAAATAGCAACCAAATATCCCGCAAATCATGTCCATATTTTTTGAAGTTCATATGATTCTACATTTCTATACCACTTTGCAACATCTTAGACGAATATCTCCTTGTGAGTGGTATATGGTAGACGTAATGGGAAGACTTCCGTCCGTCCTCCCACCACAAAAAAACAACCCTTAAATTTTTTTTTTTCGACACAGACACAAACCCCACTTTTTCGGCTACGGGGAATACGAATCTGCATAAAAATTGGCAAAAATCGACGTTTCTAAATTACCACCCCACCCCACCCCACCCCCATTTCCTTCATTTCTGACTTTTTTCACAATTTTTTTTTTCAAAATATGCAGGAAAATACGGACATTGTGATTCTGAAAAAAATTTCCAAAAATCTTTGTAAAATTTTTTTTAGGAATTTCTCTTTTTCTAAATATGCGGAAAAATAGGGAGTCGGAAAAAAATTTTAAAACATTTTTGTACTTACGGTTACGGTTTTAGGGTTAAGGTTAGGGTTTAAGGGTTAGGGTTAGAGTTTAAGGGTTAGGGTTAGGGTTAGGGTTAGTTTTGGGGAAAAAAGGTAAAATTGAAGAAGTTGGGGGAAAGGAGGGAGGTGAAATTTCACTATGCAGATTTTTAGCAATTTTCCAGAACCTCTGTATCCGAAAACGGGGATTTTTAGCAAAAATATTAGAAAAATAAACAAATGATGGGGACAGGCTGAAGTCTTTCCGACTAGCGTCCGTATAGTTACGTTGGAAAGACTTCTGCACCCCCCACCATCTATACATACATGAAATGTTAACTTGGCTTCCAGTTGCACGTACAACACTCATAGCTAAAACCCAGGAAATATAAGTGGTGGAAATCTTCAGGCCCATAGCATGCTTAAATGTTCTGCATTGCATACTTTCAGGGTTACTGCGAAATAATGTAGTGACAGATGAACAAGTAGGAAGGAATAAAAAGAAGTCCGGTGTCAGTGCTAAAAAACTCTTTATTAATAAAACTGCCCTTAAGGAAGCAAAACAACATCATCGAAGTATACTCTCTGTATGACTATAATTTAAGAAGGCATTTGACTCTCCCCTTCACTAATTACGCCTTGACAAAGTTCTACCAGCAGTATATAGGATAGATATTATCCTTTAGTTGGTTGGATTCACAACCTCTAACTTTATTGGAGTTAAAATAATAATTAAATGAGGACTATCTATTACTAATACTTGTATGTGTATAAACTATCTCTGCATTATTTATAACATTGCTTATGAGAGTGAGTGCATTTGAGTATGGTATAGTGGACCCTCAAAATGAATACTGCTGGAAAAATGGAGTTGATAAAGATGGACTCATCACTGAAGGATATACCTATCCCACCTAAAGATACATATATTAAGGAATTAATCTTTAGAGTGAATGAATCTATTCATAGAATTTGTTAGATGCTTTATATATTAATATATTTTATATCTTATATGTAAAGCATAATATGTTATACATGTATGTATATTCTTGTAATTGTCAGTTTAGTAAATGAATAAATAAGTTAGCATAATATAATGTCTAAAAGTTGATGAACCACCTATTGATCCCCTCTATTTTCTTATTGCTCTCTCTCTCTCTCTCTCTCTCTCTCTATATATATATATATATATATATATATATATCATCATCATCATCATCATCGTTTAACGTCTGCTTTCCATGCTAACATGCGTTGGACGGTTTAACTGGGGTCTGGGGAGCCCGAAGGCTGTACCAGGCCAGTCAGATCTGGCGGTGTTTCTACAGCTGGATGCCCTTCCTAATGCCAACCACTCCGTGAGTGTAGTGGGTGCTTTTTATGTGCCACCGACACAGGTGCCAGACGAGGCTGGCGAACGGCCACGCTCGGATGGTGTTTTTTCCGTGCCACCGGCACGGAGGCCCGGCGGGGCTGGCACGGCCACGATCGGATGGTGTTTGTTACGTGCCACCAGCACGGAGGCCAGTCGATGCGGTGCTGGCTACGGCCACGTTCGGATGGTTCTCTTATGTGCCACTGGCACTGGTACCACAAACTACAAATTCCATTGATGTGGATCGATTTTGATTTTGATTTGATTATCAAAACCAAAGAATCACATATATATATATATATATACGCATACATACATACATATGCATATATGGGATATGGGTACAAGATGTCTCCAACAGTAAACAACATGAAATACGAAAACAGATGAGTTCAATATGCAAACAAGAGAAACAGTGGAGAAGGCTAACTGCTGGATTTGGTTAAAAAGAGACAATGAGCAATGGCTAGAGAAATATTGAGCTTTATTTGATAACCAGCTGATCTAGCAAGCAGGGCCTCTTAACAGTGAGTGGGTATGGTGCGCACTGATGCTGTCGAGAGGTAGGCCCCGAAACGGCATGCATTCCTTCCTGATGACCCCATACACTTGCTGGTTTCTGGTCTCGAATGGTAGCACTTGCATGTGCAAGTTGTTTGCAAGACATATATGCATAAATATATATATATATATATATATGCATGGGTATAGGATGTCACCAACAGCAAACAACATGAAATATGAAAACAAATGAGTTCAATAATGCAAACGAGAGAAACAAATGGAAAACAGAACAAGTAGCATAAAGAACGACCCTTCATCAGTTGTTGGCTGTCTGTCTACTCCTCATTTCGAATATATATATATATATATATATGCATGGGTATAGGATGACACCAACAGCAAACAACATGAAATATGAAAACAAATGAGTTCAATAATGCAAACGAGAGAAACAAATGGAAAACAGAACAAGTAGCATAAAGAACGACCCTTCATCAGTTGTTGGCTGTCTGTCTACTCCTCATTTCGAATATATATATATATATAATTAATTAATAAGGGTGAGAGAATTAGATACTAATTTAATAGTATATCTATTCAACACCAAGTGGCCTAGTGCTCCGAGAAACCTGGATTATTATAATATTTTATAATATATTATAATATTTTTACAAAATAAATATAAGAGAGTGGTCACTATAATCTGTATTTTTGTTATTTTTTATTTGCCCTGTCCGTGTGAGCTAACAATCGTACTGACTTTCATGGGAAACATATATTTTTGTGGTTGAAACCTTTTGGATTAACTGGTGCTAGAGTGAGCCATATAGTGACCACTCTCTTATATTTATTTATATATATATATATATATAAATGAGGTATAAAAAGTAACTGCATGACATTGTGAAGTATATTTGCCACTTAAATGAGGGATGTAGACCCAAATGTTTTAAATGCGGAGTAAAAGGGCATGTCTGCTCGGAGTGTGACAAAATTAAAAAAACAACAACAGAAAAAGGCTAAAGTCCCTCCCCAAAAAGAAAGTAACAAGAAAGCGATGGAAAGCATCACAAGAAAAAAGGAAGAAAGGAATAAACAAAACATAGAAAACACTCAACAGAAGGAAGTCGAAGAGGAAATGGAATTTACTACAGTGGTTTCACATAAAAGAAAAAAAACCCATGCCCCAGACCCCCCTCCCCTGACAAAGAAAATATCTACACAAAACGCAAACACACAGAAAAAACTCCCCCATCCACACCCAAGTTGAAACTCACCACCAACTCCATCCCTAAAAAAATGCACTAGGAGAAAGGATTGTGAAGTACAATGACAAAAATAGTGTTCTAGAAAGAATAATAACTTCACATAAAAAAATGTATATTTTTCAACCAATACAAGGTATGCCACTGAATATACTGTTGGCAGAACTATTTGAACAATCTAAAGTGAGATACCCGCAGGACATACAAGATGTTAGCCAAGAGATGGCCAACAAGATTTGTGCTTAGCCCAGTGGCTATACCTCAGAAAGAAAAGGAAGGGGAGGTTGGCAAATTCGTGCAGCCCCTTCCCATACTTAAAATGTAAGTTTTTAAAAAATTTTTACCATGGAAATTAAGTTTGGTTGTATAAATGCTTGTGGCCTGGTGTTGAAATGGAAGCATACTTGTCTCCTGAACGACCTCAAGTTACTAGAAATTGATATATGTGTAGTGACTGAGTCCAAGCTGAATGGGCCACAGGCGTTCTCACCTCTGCTAAATGGCCATGAGAAATTTATTTCTACTAGTTGACAGGGAGGAGGGAGTGTGGTGGTCTTGTTCAGAAAAAAACTTGGATGTACGGGTAAGTACAGTCTTTCTGGACCCAGAAGGTAGGCTGGTCATCCTAGATGTGAAACACGCAAGTAAGCAGTCCTTCAGGTTGGTAGCTGTTTACACTCCTAGGGAGTGTAGACAAGCTGGATTTTTTCGAGACCAGGAGTGCTTTCTGGTGACATCAAAAACTCTAGTTTTAGCAGGAGACTTTAACACTATCCTCGACGCACAGGTGGATAGAGTTGGCTTGATAGAAGGGGAAGTCCTAGCCTTAAAAGGCTGCTAGGCAGCTATAACCTAGTAGATTAATATAGACTGGATGAACCGGTCGTTCCACAGTGGACCTGGTCTAATAACGACAGTTCATATAGATTTTATTTAGATAGGATATTTGTAAGAGAGAGATGGGAATACGTTTAGTTGTCTACGCTTTTATTGTGTAACTTACATGGATCACAAATTTGTGACGTGTGAGGTGCACCTAGTTAAGTGTCATAGACAGGGACCAAGGTACTGGAAGATGAACAAGTCTATTTTGACTTGTAAAGTCTTCCATGCCTGGGTTAAGGAGTTAGTGCAGAAGGTATTATGCAGTACCATCATTAATAATAGATGGTAGTGTGCCCTCAAGCAAGCCATTCATTCTGAGTCTCTTAGCTTTAGTAAACAGCTAAGTTTAGAGAAGACTAGAATAGAAAGGAATCTAATTAAGGAATTAGAGGTCATGGAATCTGGCTCTTCATCCAGAGTAATGGCGGTGCTATTCTGTCATCTCAAACCCAAACACGAAGGGTGTAGAGTCAGGGCTACGTTACGGGTGGCGGGTAGAGAAGGTATTAATGTTGCAGGATGGGCATGTCATGTAGAAAGTTGGAGAGGCAGGTGAAGCCTCTATAAAGTCTTTGATTGACAAGCAGGGGCATGTCGCCTGGTTGTTTGGGATAAGAGGGGCACTGGATTGTGGGGAATCCCTAAAGGACTTCCTCGCCATCGGGCCATGACTCTTGGTACAGGAGGTGGAATGTTGTGAAGGGCTGATTACAGCTGCGGAGGTTGAGGAGGTGCTGGCTGAATGCACTGGGAATGAGTCATCAGGGCTGGATGGTCTGCCCTATGAATTTTATCATAGTATGCTGGATTTGTTTGGACACTTACTGGCTTGCATCTATACGAACTGGCAGCAGAATGGGAGGATTCCCAGCTCTGTAAGTCAGGGAGTGGTGACACTGACCAGAAAAGACCTGAGCAAGAGGTATCATATTAGTAACTTTAGGCCCATAACTCTACTCAATGTAGAGTTAAAAATTTTGGCCAAGGTGTTAGCAAAAAGTTTGACGTGTGTCGTGGAGAAACTTGTAGAGAAGGTGCAGACATGCGCCATCCCAGGCAGGTCAATCCAGGACAATCTTCATCTCTTATGCTACACTTTAGACAGGGAGGGTAAAGTATTCGGTAAAGGTGGGGCATTGGTCCATTTAGATCAAAGTAAAGCTTTCGATAAGGTAGACCACCAGTACCTGGCGACAGTCCTTGAGGTGGCTGGGCTAGGCTCGGATTTTCGCAGTTGAATCAAGGCCATTTATGGTGGCATCAAATCCACAGTCCAAATAAACAGTTACCTATCAGAGGTGTTTGAGATCAAGTGCTCAGTTCGTCAAGGGTGCCCCCTGTCTCCGCTTCTGTATGTACTGACTCTTGAGCCATTGCTGCAGAGGATGGAGAGTTTAGGAGGCATCTCCAATGAAATTGGATGTGGTAAGTCTGTTTCTGCATATGTGGATGACATCACCATCACTGTGTCGAATGTAGTTCAGCTACCTTGTGTAGAGGATGCAATCAAAGGATATGAGGCGGTGGCAAGGGCAAAAGTTAACAAGGATAAGTCAATTGGTTTGTGGCTCAGCACTTGGAGCGGCAAGCCGATAACGTCCAATGTTGTGGGGCACTGGATGGATGGTCCTGTTAAGTTGCTTGGAGTTTGGTTTGGACCAGATTTCCAGACAGAGAAGAATTGGAGCGAGGTGGCAGGTAGGGTGGAGGCCCTAGTCTGGAAGGGTGCTGTCCCTGAAAGGGAGGGCGAAGGTAGTACAGGTGTTTATTGCATCTGCTATCACCTACTGTCTGACTGTTGTCCCTTGCCAATTCGTTGCTATACAAGTTGGTGCGACTCCTCTTCCGCTTTTTGTGGAGGGGAAAACCACTTGTGAGGTGTTCCATATGCTGCCAAGAACCGCTAAAGGGTGGGTTTAGGGATGCTGTGGTTATTGAGGTGCAGGCATGCACTGAGGCTAAGGCATCTCTGGCTCTACCTGGATGGTGGCCAGGTGTGGAATTCGCTTGCAGAGGAATTCTTTCCACAAGTGGCCTCCTTGGAAGAATTTACACCTGATTTGACTGAATGGCAAGAGGAGTGCCGACAGACCCTCGTGCTAATCCACAGGGCAGACAAGGCCGGCAGCAGAAATACCACCACTGCATTTTATAAAGGGATGGTAGAGTATAAGAGCGATGACATCTTAGGAGAGGCTCTGGGGTTCGATGAGAACTAGTTAGCCAACTTGTTTAAAAAAACCTTCAGGCTGGGCTATTTGGATGATTACCAAAGATCCCTGACCTGGCAGTGTTACAGGGATACATTACCTGTCCACGATAAATTGTCCAGGCACGGAATATCAGTGTCATCAGCATGCCCAAGGTGTGGGCAGGACAAGGAAACTGTCCTGCAACGCTCTTGTACAGTGCCCAGAGATTTCAGGCTTGATAATTTACATAGAACATGTATTTTGCATCTGGGAAGAGTACAGCTATCAGTGGAACCCAGGGCACTGCTTGTCCCACCCTAGCTATGCCCCTGGTTAGGAGAGCTAACCCTAATAAAATAGGAATCAAAGGGATCCATAGGTAAAAAATAGTTGAGAACCACTGCTATGGAGGAAGAGATACTCAACCAACTTGTGTGCAATTTGAATGACTAAGACAATTATTAAGGTTTGTGAATATGTGAATAAGTTAGTATGTACATACATGTAGATGTTTTCTTTTATTCTTTTACTTGCTTCAGTCATTTGAGTGCAGCCATGCTGGAGCACCACCTTGAAGGGTTTTAGCTGAACAAATCAACAGCAGGACTTATTATTTTTCAAGCCTATTGGTCTCTTTTGCTGTATCAGGGATGTAAACACCAACACCAGTTGTCAAGCAGTGTTGGGGGGGGATAAGCACAGACACAAAAACCCACATACACATCTAGCCAGAGGGGAAGCAGATAAGAGAAAATTTGCCAATGTCCTGCGCCGTGAGGATGAAAGACTTGAGGTATTTCGTGTTGCAAGACAGTGTGTGAGAGAGAATCGTGATGTGGTAGAAGAGAAATGTGTTCGCATGGAGGATGGTTCACTTGTGCTAAATGAGGATGCAAAGAGAGAAGCTTGGAGACGCCACTATGAAAGGTTACTGAATGAGGAAAATGAATGGGATAAAGAGAGTCTGCCGAATGTTGACCCTACAGAGGGACCAGCTATCCGAGTTGATAGTTCCGTGGTAGCTAAGGCAATTAGAAGCATGAAGACAGGGAAAGCCCCAGGCCCATCAGGAATTACTGCAGAGATGCTCAAAATATCTGGCAGTGTCGGCTATAACCTAGTCACCCGTATAGTCAACCAGGTGATACACGAAGGAGTCATACCCAATGACTGGTGCAGCAGCATACTAGTCAACTGCTACAAAGGTAAAGGTGATGCCCTAGATACAAATAATTACAGAGGTATCAAGCTGTTGGATCAAGTAATGAAGGTTACGGAGAGGGTCATAGCCCAACTAATTAGAGAGAGAGTTAGTTTAGATGAGATGCAGTTTGGGTTCGTGCCAGGAAAAAGTACCACTGATGCTATATTCCTGGTAAGGCAGCTGCAGGAGAAATACCTAGCCAAAGATAAGCCCCTGTACCTGGCTTTCGTTGACATGGAGAAAGCTTTTGATAGGGTCCCCCGATCCCTTATCTGGTGGTCAATGAGGAAACTAGGGATAGATGAATGGCTGGTGAGGACTGTGCAAGCCATGTACAGAGATGCCGTAAGTAAGGTTAGGGTTGGCAACATGTACACAGAAGAATTCAAAGTAGAGGTTGGGGTCCACCAGGGTTCAGTACTCAGCCCCCTCCTATTTATCATAGTACTCCAGGCAATTACGGAGGAATTCAAGACAGGCTGTCCCTGGGAGCTCCTCTACGCTGACGACCTTGCTCTTATTGCTGAGTCACTATCAGAACTGGAGGAGAAGTTCCAGGTGTGGAAGGAGGGTTTAGAATCAAGGGGCCTTAGAGTCAACCTAGCTAAAACCAAAGTACTAATAAGTAGAAAGGTAGACAATCCACAAATATCTTCAGGAAGATGGCCCTGCTCGATCTGTAGAAAAGGTGTAGGTAGAAACTCTATAAGATGTACCCAGTGTAAGCTATGGACACATAAGAGGTGCAGCAATGTCAAAGGTAGGCTAACTGGGAAGATAGTTTTTGTATGTGGCAGATGCTCGGGAGCATTAACCTCCGAAAATCTGCAGAAAACAACTTCCGTCACTTTCCAGGGGGAAAAACTAGAAGTAGTTGATAGCTTCCGTTATCTAGGTGACCAAGTCAGTAGTGGGGGTGGGTGCGCTGAAAGTGTAACTGCTAGAATAAGAATAGCCTGGGCAAAGTTTAGGGAGCTCTTACCTCTGCTGGTGACTAAAGGCCTCTCGCTCAGAGTAAAAGGCAGACTGTATGATGCGTGTGTACGAACAGCCATGCTACATGGCAGCGAAACATGGGCTGTGACTGCTGAGGACATGCGTAAGCTCGTGAGGAATGAAGCCAGTATGCTCCGATGGATGTGTAATGTCAGTGTACATACTCGACAGAGCGTTAGCACCTTGAGAGAAATGTTGTACCTAAGAAGCATCAGTTGTGGTGTGCAAGAGAGACGATTGCGCTGGTATGGTCATGTGGCGAGAATGGATGAAGATAGGTGTGTGAGAAAGTGCCAATCCCTAGCAGTTGAGGGAACCCGTGGAAGAGGTAGACCCAGGAAAACCTGGGACGAGGTGGTGAAGCACAACCTTCGAACTTTAGGCCTCACTGAGGAAATGACCAGAGACCGAGACCTTTGGAAATATTCTGTACGTGAGAAGACCAGGCAGGACAAGTGAGCCCAGCCCACTTATGAATGCCTTTCCTCCCTTGGACACAAAGACCGGTTGAGGCAAGCGAAGTCGATATAGAACCTCATCCGACGACAGACACCCATCCCAACCCCCCATGCTTGCGAAGACATGTTGGGGCAAGCGAAATCGAAATCAAAACCGAATTGAACCAGCCAGGATCCCTGGCCTGGTGGTACGTAAAAAGCACTATCCGACTCGGGGCCGTGGCACGTAAAATACTCCAATGCGACCGTACGACAGGCACCCATGCCAACCCCCTTTGCTTGTGAAGACATGTTGGGGCAAGCGAAATCGAAATCGAATTGAACCAGCCAGGATCCCTGGTCTGGTGGTACGTAAAAAGCACTATCCGACTCGTGGCTGTGGCACGTAAAATACTCCAATGCGACCGTACGACAGGCACCCTTGCCAACCCCCTTTGCTTGTGAAGACATGTTGGGGCAAGCGAAATCGAAATCGAATTGAACCAGCCAGGATCCCTGGTCTGGTGGTACGTAAAAAGCACTATCCGACTCGTGGCCGATGCCAGCACCGCCTCGACTGGCTTCCGTGCCGGTGGCACATAAAATACACCAATCTGACCGTGGCCGTTGCCAGCCCCGCCTGGCACCTGTGCAGGTGGCACGTAAAAAGCACCCACTACACTCACGGAGTGGTTGGCGTTAGGAAGGGCATCCAGCTGTAGAAACATTGCCAAATTAGACTGGAGCCTGGTGCAGCCTTCTGGCTTCCCAGAACCCCGGTCGAACCGTCCAACCCATGCTAGCATGGAGAACGGACATTAAACGACGATGATGATGATGATATATATATCATCGTTTAATGTCCGTTCTCCATGCTAGCATGGGTTGGACGGTTCGACCGGGGATCTGGGAAGCCAGAAAGCTGCACCAGGCTCTGGTCTTATCTGGCAATGTTTCTACAGCTGGATGCCCTTCCTAATGCCAACCACTCCGTGAGTGTAGTGGGTGCTTTTTACGTGCAACCTGCACTGGTGCCAGGCGAGGCTGGCATCGGCCAGATATATATATATATATATACACACATATATATATATGTATGTATGTATATGTATATATGATGGGCTTCTTTCAGTTTCTGTCTACCAAATCCACTCACAAGGCTTTGGTTTGCTCAAGGTTCTAATAGAAGACGCCCAAGGTACCATGCAGTGGCACTGAACCTGAAACCATGTGGTTGGGAAGCAAATTTCTTACCACACAGCCATGCCTGAGCCTATGTAGGGATAAATTTACTTTCCTGTAAAGGTTGTGCATATCACTTTGATACACAATGTGTAATCCAGTGCTTTTCAAACTTTTTGCTGGAGCGGAACCCCAAGGAAGCAGTCCATTGGCTCGAGGAACCCCTGTGCAATAATTTAATAGTCTTATGCACACATATCTGCACAGGAGAATTAAAAATTACTGACGATTTTAGCAGTTTTGGTAACTTCTTGCGGAACCCCTGGACTGTACTGGCGGAACCCTGGTTGAAAACCACTGGTGTAATCTAATAACTGCTTAAGCCTGTGTCTATAAGCCATATAGTTGTAGGCAATGCTAATTGAAACAGTTTTGCAAGCCCACAAAATATTCATTGGGAGTCAACAACAGTTATCTCTCCTGATCAAACATTCTCGAACAATCTAGAATATTCCGGGCGAACATGATTAACTCTCCCTTTGCTAATTTACTACGCATAACATCAAAATAATATGCAGGAGGTCACTATTAGCACTTTACCTTTATAAGCATCCATTCCCACTTAAATCAGTCTTTCTTCTCTAACTGCTTCTTCGAGATGCAACAAGGTCCACTGAAACCATGAGAGCCAGGCACATGAATTCGATATCATGGTATTCTATGTCTAGTACCCGTGGGAAGTAAATCTCGCAGCTTGATTTATTTCTATTTACTCTAAGTTATCACGGAACATGGCAAGTTGTTCAAAAACTTTTCTTCTTTCCAGAAATCTTTATTGAACATTGTATACTCACTGCATGCGTTCGTTTGTCACATGTCTGAATAAAATCTTGATTGTAAAGTTATTCACACAGAATGAGTATTGTCATTATTTACTGCACTGAGGTATTTCATAGTTATTGGATTAATGATTCAGTCCAATGATTAAATTGTTGACATTTTTATTAGCGAGTTCCCATCCTAAATGGCCATGTGATTGTGGCAATATTTCTGCCACCTAGATTGATGGTGATACTTTGTTTTTTAATTGGGAAAAAGTAGTGGGGACAAAAGATGGTTTGTCCCCTGTTCCTGAAAAAATGTGTGTATGTGTGTGGGACTTGTCCTTTGGTACCCCACTGAAATAAGGCCCTTGCTGAGCGTTATACACAATAATTTCATTATTCATCATCTTTACCATCTTCTCTCTTTTCCAACCAAGGTAACCATGTATTTCCCCCACAACAAGGCACCTGTACCTGCCTTTTTATCGTATTTAAAACTACCATTACCCAGCATAAAGACATCCCACTCAATGCTACAACCCCCTCCTCAGTTGATGGAGTTTTATTCCATGAGTTACTTGGTGACCTCACTGGTATCAGTACCATGTAAAAAGCACCCAGTACATTCTGCAAAGTGGTTGGCTTTAGTAAGGGTATCCAACTGTAGAAACCATGTCAAAGCAGATATTGGAGCTTGGTGCAGTCTTTTGGTTCACCAGCTTCTCATGCTAACATCGATGACAGACATTAAAATGATGATGTTGATGAAGCTGGTGGTGGTGACAACAATGATGATGATGATGATGATTAAACTCTGAAAAGTATTGCAAAAGACTTGAGATGAGTGTTACTTGATCAGTTCTCTTCTGTAAAATCTCATAAACCATTTCCTTTTATTTTCCAATCTATGTTATCATCATTCAATGTCTATTCTCCATGCTGGAATGTGTTGGACAGTTTGACAGGAGAGATGCCCAGGCTCCATTTGTCTTTTTTGGCATAGTTTCTACAGTTGGACACCCTTCCTAATCATCATCATTGTTTGACCATGGTCGAGACATTGGAATTTACCATGCTATGCTAGACTTCATGGTCCATCATGGCATTACGGAGGTCCTGTTGCTGGATGCCTGTATCCCTGGAGATTACATCAGGGTAGGAGAGTGCGCGCCCTCTGGCATTGTGAGTAGATGGCTTCCAGAGGAGAAGAGTAGAAATTACCTCTTTTTCAGCTCTACAACAATGTCCAGCAAACTGGACTCTCCTACCTTTCACCTTCCTAATGCCAACCACTTTAGAGTGTTCTGGGTGTTTTTAGCATGGCGCCAGCATGGGTGCTTTTATGTAAAATGGGCATGGATGCTTTTATGTGGAATCAGTATGGGCACTTTTATGTGGCACCGACATCGGTGCTTCACATAACACCAACACCCACAAGCCTGCAAGACTAGGATCTCTCAGCTGAGAGAGGGATGTAGAGGACATGCCTCTAGGTATGGAATACCATGATTTTACTTAGCTTGAGATGTCTTCTCAAGTACAGCAAACTGCTAGAAGTCTTGGTCCCTTATCATATCCTCTGTGATGTCCAACATCTGAAGACCCTTTCTCACCACTTTGTCTCATGTCTTCCTGGTTTTACACCTTCCACACATTCCCTTTACAATAAGAGATCAGCACTTCTTGATGCAGCTGTCCTCATTCATACACATCAATATGACCATATCACACTGATATTACCCATCTAGCAGAGCATGCTAGCTTCATTTCTTTCAAGCTTTTACATGTCCTCAGTTGTCACAGCCCATGTCTCACTGCCATGTAGCATAACTCTTCATACACAGGCATCATAAAATCTGCTTTTCATTCTGATGGAGAGGCCTTTTGTTACCAACAAAGATAGAAGCTCTCTGAACTTTGCCCAACCTTCATTGTTAACTTGATCACCAAAGTAATGGAAACTATCTACTATTTATAGGGATTCTCCTGGATATTTGAGGGATTCTATTTTCTGTACTGCTAATTTCTAGTGTTTAATGCACCTGCACATCGGCCACATACAAAGACTACTTTCTCTGTTAACCTTCCTGTGATACCACTGCACCTCTTATGTGTCCATAGCTTGCACTGGGTACACCATATGGAGTTTCTACTGGGTATATATTGTATATAAAAGCTTAAAATTATATTCAGTGGGTGAATAATTGTTGTATTATCTAAATATAAAGCAAATTGTTATTTTTAGTTAAAATTGCAACTTACCAGACTGGCTAAAAGATTTTTCATACATCTGTTCATTTAATACAGTTCTATATTTAAGAGATGAGGAATTATGTACGTTAATTACAATTGACGGATATTTGTCCTCATCTTGTTTGTTGTTAACACAACGTTTTGGCTGATATACCCTCCAGCCTTCATCAGGTGTCTTGGGGAAATTTAAAATCTGGGTTCTCATTCCTAAGGTATTTTCGATGTTGTTGTTGTTATTATTATTATTATTATTCAGGTCACTGCCTGGAATCGAACTCGGAATCTTGGGGTTAGTAGCCTGCGCTCTTAACTACTATGCCACAGCATATGGCACAGTGGTTAAGAGCGCGGGCTACTAACCCCAAGATTCTGAGTTCGATTCCAGGCAGTGACCTGAATACTACTACTACTACTAATATTACTACTACTACTACTACTACTACTACTACTACTACTAATAATAATAATAATAATAACAACAACAAGATCGAAAAATACCTTAGGAATGAGAACCTAGGTTCGAAATTTCCCCAAGACACCTGATGAAGGCTGGAGCGTATATCAGTCGAAACGTTGTGTTAACAACAAACAAGATGAGGACAAATATCCGTTGAATGTAAATAATGTATCTGTTCATTTGTTCAGCCAAGTCTGACATAATATGTATGTGTGTGTGTGTGTGTTGTGTGTGTGTGTGTGTGTGTATGTGTGTGTGTGTGTGCATGTGTGTATAAGATGTCAAACCAAGATTAAAAATGACTTTGAAAAACTGGTCTTTGTGTATACTCACAGAAGTATATGCCATATATGGAGTTGTTCATCTATGACTAACGTCCTTGCATGGATTGCTGTGTTCATCAGGGTTGGCGCTTATCTCTGAATTCTGATGAGTTAATATGATCAAAGATATATCTTTATCTGGACAGGACACTATTTCATCATCATCATCATAATCACAATCATTTCAACATTCACTTTCCATGCTTGTGTAGGCCAAAGGGAAATCGATGACATAGATTTTCTACTGCTAGATGTCCTTCCTGTCACAAATCCTTACCCGTTTCTAAGTAAGGTAACATTTCCCCTTGGCCGGACATGTTTATTACAGAAGGCTGGAAATGAATAACACTGACATTCAGCTACAACTGTCATGCAATAACTAGGCAAAGAAACACACACACACGCGCGCGCGCGCACGCACACACACACACAAGGAAGGAAAGATAGAGAGGGAAGAAGGGGAAGAACCAGAACTGAATACATAAAACAGAGTGCTGTATCTTATTTATAGTCAATTAGCAGTATCGCCCGGCGTTGCTCGGGTTTGTAAGGGAAATAACTACATAAGCATTTTTAGAGAGTTACTTCCCTTATAGATGCCAATTCGGGCTTTCTTAGCCATTTCTGTTTTGGTGTCTTCAAACCATGAAGTCGTTGTTCTAAAAGAACGCTGGTCTCCTTGACAACGCTTTACGACGTTGATTTCCTTACACTCCCTTCCCCCACAGCTTCACGAGGGAGGGAAGAAGGAGGAGAAGCAAACAGGTGCAGGTGTGACCATGGACGCCAACTCCGCTGCCATCGACACACGAAAAATTATGCATTAAAATGGAATAAAAAATGATGTTAAATTATTTTTAAAATCGTAGACTCATCGTAGACGCGCGCTAATACCCAGACGGGCTCGATATGAATCACGACTATAAGATACCCGAATTTGGTTAAACTGCACCGCAAAATGTGGGAATAGTTAGGAATCTAAATCGAAGGGGACAGACACTCACAACTACAGTTTTATATATATATAGATAAACTATATCAATGACTCAAGCGCCGAGGGTCTTGTGCCAAAGTACAATTTGATGAGTGTTTTTGGTCTGAAACTCAAGGCCTTTACATCATTGATGTAGCTTCTCAACTAATAAATTATGTGTGTTTGTGTGTGTGTATACATACCCATCGATTCTCTAACAAAATCATTCAACTTGTCCAAAGTACTTAACTTAATCACGCATTTGACATACTTAAAAATCGCCCACAAAATTCAAAAGTACACTTCACATATACAGAGAATTGCATCATAACTACTACATCTGTTGAACCCTGAAGAACTGATAACTTTCCAAATTGAAAGTGATTGATGTTCACACACACACACACTCGCGCGCGCGCACGCACACTATCTTTCTCGTTCTCTCTCTCTCTCTCAAACACACATTCTACTGTTTATTCAGGAAAAAAATCACAATTACTTTTTCATCATAAGTTTACTATAAAAGTTTCATTTTTTTGTTGTTATTTTTCTCCTGCACTTGATTCAGTTCGTCCTAAAAAAATTTCTTTTCGTCAACTTTAATATTTAAGTCCCTCCGATCCTTTCCTTTGGGAATCACATACCTGTAAAAATTCAATCTGCCCTTGTTTTGTTATCCACAAATTTGTGTTCAGAGCGAATTAAATACCTAAGATCTAATAAAAATAATTTCCTTAAAGGAATGTTTACTTCAAGAGTTTATACCAACTCTGAGTCATATTTTAGAAAATCTAGATTTACAGAACATTTGTTTGGTTTTCTTTTTCAAAAACTTATATCAACCAATCATTAAGTCGCGGATCATCATTGTATTTGTTTTGGAAAGAATTTAATCTCAGGTCGCATGACGCAACAGATATCTGTCGAGGCTCAACTAGTTTTACAAATTAAACAGACGTGCTACATTAATTTATTTATTCTTCTTACATAGTTAATAATCGAAGTCTTATATGATATGAGTATAACCTGATCACTGATACCCAGTATCATCGTTTTGTTTTGTTTTCTTTTTTTTTTCCATCGTTTGTAACGCTTTATTGAGTAAACAGTGAAATATTTTGTCCGTGTTGCACGAATTTGATACGTGTACTTCCTGTTCCGGCTCCTTCCGCTGGTGATGGAGTCAATGAGGTCATCGAAGTATAGAATTTGACATCACCATCAACATTTTATAAATCAAAGTGAGGCCTCAAATTGTGACTGTCATCTCATGAAATAGTCTTTTGACACGTTTATCTTTTACCAAACACCTTCACATCAAAGAAGAAAAAAAATTACAAAGTCAGCAATGATGAGAAGTAATCTACCAAAACTGACGTTTCTCTGGGAAACTATGATGCATCTTGTATAATAATACTATAATGCAGCCTAGCAGACTTTCAACTTTCGTGCCAGAACTGCAACTTGTAAAAGAATTTGACTCTTTCTCTTTTTATTTCGATTCTAATATGACATTTTACTTTAATTCCTTAAACAAAGAAAATACTATACATCTGTTTTGATGTTACGTCTTGTAGAACAGTAAACTGCAAAAAATAATCTTAATAAGCTAATACTAACATTTTCTCGCCAGATTGTTAATAATTTTAGAAACTTAGACACCCCATAAATACAAGTAGTCTAGGATAGTTTTAGTGGTCTACGTGTTTTGTCACCGTCCACTCAGATCCAGCTCCACCCTTCCTTCAGTAAAAGCTCATTCCTAAATATATAGGTTAACACCGTTTACAATTTGTCCTGCTTTACTGCTATAGCTCTTATTACATCAGTCAAGTTTTTTGTTGTTTCTTCTCGACAACGATATTGTTTGTTTATCTATTTGCTCACAGAACTGTGGAACATATACTGATATCTCCATTTGAGAAAGAGGGAATTTGTATTACCAGCACTTTAACTTCGAGCCATTTCATTTTGTCTCTTTTCACCATGGAGGACACGACCAATACCCCAATCACTCTAATTGTAAAAGCTCCCAACCAGCGAATCGCGGATGTTACAGTTGATTGTATGCTTGAATGGACTGTTAGAAAACTTAAAAGCCATCTTTCTGATGTTTACCCAAATCAACCCGTAAGTTTTATTGCTACACTTTTGTCTATTTGATATATTTGCTATGAATATTTTGTTTGTCTCAAAGGTTTAACTTACAAATATTCTATCTATCTATCTATCTGTTTGTCTGTTTATCTATCTATCACATGTATGTATGTATGCATGTGTGTATAGACACACGTATTTCTCCACCCTGAAGACGGAGGCCGGATTTACCTACATACACACACACACACACGACATATATATATATATATATATATATATATATATATATATATATATATATATATATATATATATATTATATATATGTGTGTGTGTGTATGTACAGTATACGTATTCATTTCCTAAAACCAACAGATGTATGTATCGGTAGTCTGAAGAAATAAACAACAATCTTCATATCCTATTCCTTCAACCAGTCAACGTGGAACGCGGTTATATTATTCCATATTTTCAAAAATCTCTTAAATCTGTCTCGAATCTAAACGACAGTCTGCAGACTTTCTAAAAAATGTCTGTTTATTTAGTATATGAAGTGTATGTATATGGACGTCCATGGCTATAAGATAACTTCAATCTAGTGTTTTAGTTCGATTCGAAAATAAACAATCTGAAATACATCGACTTCCTCCCGAGGTTATATTGTCAGTCGTCCCCACTCCTAACAGATACATTATTTTAGCTTAAAAACTGAATATGAAGTTTATTTCCGACTTAAATTATATTTATTATATTAAGATATTTGCTGATTCCCCAAATAAACAACAATCCTGCTTGTCATATTTTCCTTATGTTTGGGACTTATCTTGACTTACCATTTCTAAATTCGTAAGATTTCCAGTTATATCCCACCGAATTAAAAATTTCAGTGCAAAAATAACCTTATTTACACGTTTTGTTTATGATTTCGGTATTTCTGCTGTTTATAAAAGTCATTTCTCGTGATCTATTATTATTGGACCAGCAATACTTGAAAAGGCATAAACAGATTATTAGATTTATAAGAAAATATTCTTTTTATTTGCTAATTTTGTTTATTAACCTAACTTGCAATAATTTTGCAGGTTAGTTTTGCTGTCTTGTCATATGTTAGAATTTCAATAATCAACAGTGACGGTAGTACATAGCCACGTATGAATTTCTTATACGTTGTGAGAACTAATTTCATAAATGGGTCAGGCAACATTTATTTACGTTATGATACTACCGAGATAATGAATGTGATAGTATTTTTTGGTCTGGGTGCTGCCGTCACATATCGCCAACACATCATTCCGAAGGAGTGATGCAAAATTGCCAGAGTTTCAGTAGAAATCCATTGGTAAAAGAAAAAAAAAAACAAACAAAAAACTTTTAAAAAGTTGTATGCGAAAATTAAGTTAATGTGTCATCTATTGAGTAAGTTGAAAAAACAAATATTTAGATGTTGGAAATAGTTAGAAAACTCTGCTTAGTTCTTTGTTGAGTTAAAAAATTTTTTTTTTCAAGTCTAGCACTCATAAATAATATCTGAGATACGGTATAAAATATATTACATGAAAATCTGCTGCAGCTCTAAACATCACTGCGAACCAATGATGGCTTACTTGCGTGTGGACAACAGCCGAATATTCCTCAAATCACGTTTGTTTATCTATTTGCTTACAGAACTGTGGAGCAAATATTGCTATCTTCATTTTATATAGGAGGGAATTTCTGTTTCCAGCACTTCAAGCCATTTCATTTTGTCTCTTTTCACGATGGGGGACACGACCAATACTCCAGTCACCCTAATTATAAAAGCTCCCTACCAGCGAAAGGATTTAGTCAATATAGTTCCAGGCATATTAAATGACATCGTGACAGGGACACCTTTCATCGTAGGTCTGACCTGGCAGTTAACAAGTTGCGGAACTTTTCCAAACCACACCAGTCTAAGAGAGCCATTAAAAAACAAACAAAAAAAAGTGTCCATGATGTGATCATTAGAGTTCCTGACTGGTAGCAGTGTTGCCGATTCTCAACTTGAACGTCTGTAGAATGTAGATTAAATATTAAAATTATCTTCAATGCCTGCACAGTGGCCATAGACACAGCCCGTGTTTTTCTGGATCAATATCTAAAACAAAATAAACATCAAATGAAATAATTAATCTCCCTTCTCGAAGTTTATAAGCGTAACATTTTGTATGTAAGTGTATCCCTCAGAGTACTCCCTGTAAATGTATAACAATTTTAATGTAACCCTTTTCCCAGAAAAAAAGGCCAATAGTATATATATTTCACTAGTGTTTGATCTGATCTGAAATTCAATTATTTATAACTCACTGTGTAATTGTTCTCATTAATTTTTATACATATTTTTGTAGCTTTTACTTACACTTAAAACCAAATTGATTGAATTTGTAAACACCGATTTCATCTCTTAAAGTCGCCCAAACTTTTTAACTTCGGCAGCTACACAATGAAACTAATAAATAAACTTGTTACGAACATTCTATATACACAGCAACTAAATAGTTCTTTATTATTTAGCATTTTGCCTGAATAATAAACATTGAGTACATAGGTGAAATTTTTGAATAGTCTCTCCATACATTTCGTGGCTTCGTCGACATTGTGAAAAGCAGAGTATTTTATGAAGAGGACAATTCCAATTGTTGATATGACCTTTCTACAGCAATGTACACCCATGTACTGTAACACTTTTCTAACTTTTTATTCTTTAGTAAAAAAACAAAGCAAAAAAGGTGGAATTCTGCTTATTCGCTCTATTAAACTCATCATAACTTCTTTATTTTCCTGGAATTTTCAGAAAACTTTTGCGAATTTGTGTTCTACACACGGGAATTGATACGATTATGCATAAAAAAAAAAAATTGGTGCGTGATTTTTGACACATCTCACGACCAACCTCATATCCTCTTGCTTTGTCACTGACGTATTGATGATGTTTTTCAATACCTTTCTCCCCATAAACACATTTAATGGTCTATTGTTGGGATTTAAGCCAAAAATTCGGACTGTCCGTATTTTTAAAAGAATCGAAAAATTAAAAAAAAAAATTTTTTTTTAAATCACAGTTTAAAATACGGACAGTCCGAATTTTTGGCTTAAATCCTAGCAATAGACCATTAAATATGTTTATGGGAAGAAAAATATTGAAAAATATAAATTAAAAAAAAATTTTTATTTCGAAAAGTTAAAAAAAAATTTTTTTAATTTCGAAAAATTAAAAATTCTTTTGTAGTTGTGTGTAAAATACAAATTCACAAAAAGTTTCTGAAAATAAAAAAGTTATGAGGGGTTAAAATAGCATGCTTAAAACAGAATTCTGCAAAAAAGAAAAAAAAAATATCTTGACTCTGTTCTGCCAGACAATTTGCCAG
Source organism: Octopus sinensis (assembly GCF_006345805.1). Taxonomy (NCBI): domain Eukaryota; kingdom Metazoa; phylum Mollusca; class Cephalopoda; order Octopoda; family Octopodidae; genus Octopus; species Octopus sinensis. Next base: position 130,867,061 of record NC_042999.1, on the reverse strand, counting down.
ACAAGCTTAGCTGGTTATATACCATTGTAGGATTTCATGCATGTATCAGAGTTAATTAACTTCAAGCAACAAACTTTATCTCTTCAACTAGACAAAAACTCCCTCTATGGAGTGTTTATAAAATCTAATAACAAAGGATATAACCCCATTAAGGTGACCAAAAAGTTTAGCAAAATATATTCTATGCAGATGGGAGTCTGTTATTTTTTAATAGCCAACCGGTGAAAGAAAATGTATATATTTCAGTCTTATTAGACCTCCTCAGTGAAACATTCATTTGATTCTGCAGATTTAGAAGCAGTTCACTTTTAAAGGAAAAGAAGTAATGTAGTGATACAGATTATGAATATCAGCAATATTTTGTTGAAGGAAACTACCTCTGGGGAGCAATTTTCATATTAAATACATATAAGGCAGAGTCCTGCATGTAACATGGTGGGTTGAAAATCTTTGATTAACTGAGATCCACATGATTAGTTGCCTTAAAACTCCTGACAGTGTTTAAAATATGAAAACAAAGGAGATAAGATTAGCTAAGCTAACCAAAATGTTTGGTCGCAGGTGTTGTGTGGTAAAAAGTTTGCTTCCTAACAAAAAAGTTCTGGGTTTAGTCTCACTGCATGGCACCTCAGGCAGGTGTGTTCTACTATAACCTCAGGCCAACCAAACCCTTTTTAAGTCGTTTTGGTAGACAGAAACTGAAAGAAGCCTGTCGTATATGTGTATTTGTATATATCTATGCGTGTTTGTGCCCTTGTGTCTGTCTCCCACCACCTCTTGACAAACAGTGCTGGTATGTTTACTTCCCTGTAACTTAATGGTTTGGTAAAAAGAGGCCGATAGAATAAGTACTACCTGAGATTTGTTTGACTAAAACACTTCAAGGTGGTGCCCTAGCATGGCTGCAATCAAATGACTAAAACAAGTAAAAAATAAAAGATCATGTAGATAAGAGTGGACCTCATCTTTAAAAACCATCTAGTGAAACCACTGATGTGTTTTTGTCTTATTAAACCTCAGCAAAGAATTTTCTGTACAGCTAGCAAGGTTTAGAAGTGAAACAAAGGGAATGTGATGCTGATTATGTATTCGTGCTTTCTCTTCCTCTTAGGCTGTTGGTAGTGGTTTTCCTCAGAGGGATATAACATGTGTACATGTTTCTAAGTTTATTGTATAACCCATGATAGAGAATTACTTGAACAACTAAGCGTGTTACACCTCTAGCGCTTTTAGGAAGCCTCTATATGGCACCCGACTTTTTAAAATAACAGAATCTCTCACATTGCACCATGCCATCTTAAAAAGAGAATTTTTTTTCTTAAACTATTACATTTTAGAGTATCATTACTGCTACTATCGATACCACCACAAAGATTTATACATTCGTTGAACTAATGTAGATGCCTTTACACAGTTATGTGAACTGCTTGAAGTAGCAACTGAAGCTCTCAAAATCACACTATTATAAAATGAAGCAAATATTGAACTGTGTATTCCTTACTATATGAAAAGACAAACTGGTTACAGTCAGAATGTCTTTGATCATAGATCTGCTTATTTAAGCCTTACCTGAGTCTAAACAACTGCATTAAATGTTCATTTTTTTCCCATGATATAATTTGGTCAGGTTTGTAGAACATTTGACCATATCTAGCTTATGAATCTTCTGGCAAAACTTGCCATCTATAGGCTCCATCCAACTCTCATCTCTTTGTGACTTTCTAGTTTGGATCATTGCACTGAGTCATGTATATATAAATGACAAAGAGCTGAGATATCTGGTGCCTTTCTGTACTCAAGAAGACCCATTCACCACAGCAGAATTGATATCCTAAACCACCTTGGTTAATACTTGTCCAGGAGGGGCTTTGCTCCATGCCTACCTGCATCCTCTCTGCTTTGACAACCATTTCCCCTCACCTTTCATCCCCTAACACACATCACCTCTCTATCACCAGAGAGCAGAATATCCGTGTACCACATCCCCTTGCTTTCTCAGTTATTTTCCCCACCCTGAACCACTTCCATTAGCTTCCCCCACCTACTGTCTCCACCAATCACCTCCTTTTTGTGCTTCTGCTCTCCTGTGTTGTTCTCCATAATTAACACCTCACTTATCTGCTATCACTCTCAATGCCCTCATATACCTACTGCAAACCCCTGCCCCTCTCCTATATTTCACTCCATCATTTGCCTCAGTTACCTCTACTCTGTCCATCCACCCTGTCTAAACCTCTGTATAACCACTTTTCTCACCACCCACAATGTCCCTCAAAGGCATGTCCTGACACATCTTTGTCACTATCTCTCATTATTGCTCTCATTATCTTACCAACCCACCTACCTTTCTTTTTCATCTGGAATATTCATGTATCTGCTCTACCGTAGGATACCTACCCCTGTCCCTCCATACCTTTTATCTCTCATCAACTAGCACAAAGCCATCATCACCCTCACTACTGCTCTCTCCTCCCAGCTGAGGATCTTTTTGTCTTGCAGGTTACTCAGTGACCCTGTTGGTGCTGGTCCACATAAAAATCACTGGTGCTGGCACCATGTAAAAAGCACCCAGTACACACTGTAAAGTGGTTGGTGTTAGGAAGGGTATCCAACTGCAGAAACCATACCAAAACATTCTAATGAGTGAGAGCAATGGAGTTTTTAATTATATAAGACCCTAACTACTTTTAAAAGAAGGTTGTATTGTGAGAAATGTGGAGTCTTCAATGATGTAACATTTGAACGTGTGTGTGTGTGTGTATATATATATATATATATATATATATATATAAAGTATAATAAAGAAAGGAAAAATAGAAGTGTAGATGTTACTTTATTCCAAGTTGGGACATATATTCAATAAAAACTCTACAAATTGTTTCCAAGCCTAATTAATTAAAACAAAACAAAATATAATCCTTTTGAAATCACAAATTAGGCTATCACCCTCAGTGCCCTCATATTACCTATAACTGCTCCTTTCTGGGCTATTGTAAAGGTCTTTATATTTGTTGGTGGAACTCATTCATTCCAATGATGAATTCCTGAGGAAAAGCCTAATTTGTGATTTCAAAGGAATTGTAATTCATTTTGTTTTGAATTAATTAAGCTTGGAAACAACTTGTAGAATTTTTATTGGATATATGTACCAGCTTGGAATAAAGCAATGTCAACACTTCTATTTTTCCTTTCCTTATTATATTGTACTAATATTGAATATATAGATTTATATATATTCTTTACTTTGGATTGAACTGTTGAACTTGGATGTTTAACATCCCTTTGAAGGATTTAGGTCCTTACTTCTATTATATCTGCCTGTCTACCTGTTGGTCAGAAAAGTCATCATCAGTAGATATAATGTCATCATCACTGCTATACTGGTTCTCAGCCATTATTTTTTCCATGTTGGGGAACATGATAATCAGGTGAGGCCAAATCAGGAGAATAAGGAGGGTGACCAACCAGTTCAAAGCCACTGTCATGCACAGCAGCCATTGAAAGCAAGCACTTGTGTGCTGGAGCATTGTCCTAATGAAACAAGACTTCTTTCCTCAGTTTTCTTGGATGTTTGGTCTTGATCCACTTTTGTAACTGCCTGAGAAAGTTAGTATAGTACTCTCCATTGATGCTGTGGCTCTTTTGAAGATAGTCAATAAACACAATGCCTTTTGCATCCCAAAAAACCGAGGCCATCACTTTTCCTGCTGATGAAACAACCTTAGTCTCCTTTAGAGCAGGTGAGGAGGGATGTTTCCACTGTACAGATTGTCATTTTGTCTCTGGCTCAGAGTGATGGACTCAACACTTGTTCTGGGTTAGGAAATGTTCAAGAAAGCCAACTGGATCTGCCTGAAACAATGTTGGATTTTCCTGTGATGTGATCAACCTGGTGCATTTTTTATCAGGTGTCAGTTGAGGCACCCAGCGAGCAGAAACCTCTGTTGTGCTAATTTCATTGTGCAAAATTTTCTCAATTCTTTTGTGATATGCTAATAACATTGGTTATTTAATTTATAGTCAATTGCTTGTCATTCATCACCATATGGTGAATACAAATGTTTTCCTCGGTGGTGGCAGTTGCAAGATGTTCAAATTTTAGGTCATCTTCAAGACATTCTCTTCCCCTCCTAAATTCAGCTTCCCATTTTTGCACTGTTGATAAAGCTGGAGCGTCATCCCCTAAAGTAGCAACCATATCAGCATGAATGTTGTTGGGTGCTAAACCCTTTTCCTGCAGGTACTTGATAACACCACAATGTGAAATTTTGTTCATTTTCAAGAGATGTCACTACTTGTTAACTTTTGAAGACTTTGAAAAGTCAGATGTTAGTTTACCTGGAAAGAAACCATGCCGTTATTTAGAAGATGAGTTGAAATATGCTTGCAAGATTTCAGAGCTCTAAAATCACTGCTTCATAATCAGCCTTTGAACATTTCAGATATAAATAGAAAGAAAGATAGATAGATATATATACATACATATATATATACATCTATATATATATATATATATATGTATACACACACACACACGTAGATAGCTTCCCAAAGTGGGCGATGGGCAAATTTCTAGAAAATGGTGAACGATTTGAGATTTTGGCTGGCGATATGAGCATTTTGTGGGTGACAATGAATTTTTAGAAATTTAGTCTGCATTTACTAGTATCTAGGCAGGCCTAGAATAAACGATGCACTTTTATCGATTTGACTACTCACATGAGATGTTTCTTTGTATTAAAAAAGTGGACTTGTTCATTAATCAAATAGTTTTGTCACAGTCATTGAGAAGGTTGTCATGCATGCTAAAAATAGCAGCTAAATAGGCCTAGGCTTTAAATCACACTCCACTACAAATTTTTTTTTTTTGCATAATTGTATGAAGTCCTGTGTATAGAATTCAAATTCGCAAAAATTTCCTGAAAACCCTGAAAAATAAAATAGTTATTTAGGGGTATATGTTGTGTGTAGCTCTACAGTTTCATATCAAAACATAAGTGCTATTTTCAGGATGTTGACAAAATGACAGTTTTGAAATCGTGTTTCTTGACTGGGTGAAAATGATCAAATTTTAAACCTCTATAACTTTTTTAAAACAGCTTTTGGAAAAAGGTGAATAACTCCAGCAATTTAGCTTGGAAAGTTACATTAATGTGCCAAATTTTAAAATTTTCGATAAACTTTAATTTTTGAAATGCTGGCAACCAAACGAACTAGATCTGTATTTACTCCAGTAAAGACGTGTCGTCTGACTCTGCTCTATTGTCTTCTCCTCTTTGGGAATACCATACTGCCTTTCTGACGCTGTCCGTGGAAATTCGTTTTCACTTTACTGATGCCTCCGGTCAAGAAAATTTGTCAACAGTAGAGTAGTGATTATTTATTGTTTGGATTTATTCCCTCTCCTCGGAACTGTCAGTTACCAATGTGACTTCTTTGCCATCAAACATTGACCAACGAAGCAATGAAACCTTCACACTTGAAGTATCACTTTGAAGCAAAGCATTCTGACAAGGACAAGCCGTTATCATACTTTTTGCAACTGAGTTCTTCTTTCAAAAAGCAAATACAAACATTCAACACGCTACTCCAGGAAGCTAGTAAACAGGAGAATGATGGGTTGATTGCATTGTACAATATTGCATGGCTTGTTGCTAAGTCTGGGAAGTCTCACACAATTGAAGAAACATTACTTCGCCCAGTTATCAAAGAGGTTTTGTCAACTATTATGCACAAAAACTCGATAACATTATGAAGAAGATCCCACTTAGTAATAGCACAATTTCTTGAAGCATCGATGAAACGGCCAACAATGGCAAACATCAGCTCATTAATATTCTCCAGCGTTCTGAATTTTCTATACAAGTGGATGAGTCAACTGTTGTGGACAATCAATGTTTGTTGATAGTGTATGTTCGGTATTTCAGCAAAGTCCTTCAACCTTGTGAGGAAATGCTGTTCACAGAGAAATTGTTGTTTGATTCAAGAGGTGCAACTATTTTTCACACACTCAAGTCTTTCCTTTTTGAATATAATATCCCACTCAGTAATATTCTTGCTTGTGTGTCTGATGGAGCCCCTTCGATGAGAGGAAGACAAAGTTTTTTCATCTCTCTTAAAGCGTGAAATTTCCCACCAGATACTAACTGTTCATTGCTTGGCACACAGGCAGCATTTAGTGGCAAAAACTATGAACAGTAGGTTGAATATGCACTACAGTTAGTTATCAAGACTGAACAAATTGAAGTCCAGTCTCTTGTCTGATTGAATTTTCCGTCAACTCTGAGAAATGATGAGGACTATACTAAACTCCTATACTATACCGAAGTTTGGTGGCTTCAAAAGGAAACTGTATTTTACGCTTTGTTGAACTGTTTCATATAATCATATCTTTCTTTGAAGATAGTCCACTATCCACTTCATTGATGGTTGCAAGGTGCAATATCTTATTGCCTAGTGATATGTTCACAAAATTAAATGATTTGAATAAGTTATTGCAAGGAAACAGAAAAACTCTCATTGATTGTAAATCATTTATGATTACCTTCATTTCGAAATTGGTGTTGTATAAGACTAACATTTCTAAACGTCAATTCCATCAATTTCCACAACTTGATTCTTTGAAAGATGATTTAGTTGATTAGAATTTAACTACATATTGTAACTATTTACAATCATTGCACGATAACATTGTGGAGCGATTTCAAGATGTTATTGTGCTGAATATTCCAAATTGGTATAGCAATCTGTTTGAGGTTGATGCAGTTGATTGTGAGGATGTAGTTCAGGAGGAATTGATAAAATTACAAAATGACAATGATGCCAGAATGCGATATCGCCATAATGGCAAAGATTTGAGGTACCATTAGAGTATATTGAATTCCTATCCCAGTCTGTGGAAACATCTGAAATTACTTTTGCTTGCCTTCCCTACCTCACACCAGGTTGAATCTGGTTTTAACTATGTTGGAACTTTACTTTCCTATAAAAGAATTGGACTGGATGTGATACAACAAGGGGACTTGCGGCTAAAGTTGACAAGTTTGAAACTGAATGTATCTGCACTAGCTGCATTGCGTATGGTTGTCATTAAAAAGTTTTTTTTTTTTTCCTTTATAATACAGTCATTAATTATTTTAGCATTGATAGTTTTGATCAATGGTTCATTTGGAGAAAATGAAAATCAGCGTAAAAGAAAGCACAAGTTTCCTGAAGTTAATCTGTTTGAAAAATATAGAGTTAATGTTAGAATTTCATTCACACTAATGGTAAAACTAAACCTACAATAAGGGATTTGTAAATAACCTCATATTTAGTACAAATGGCACTAACAGAGCAACGAGTTTATGATATAGTGTGTGTGTCAAAGGATACAAAGGAGGTCCTGGGGTATTTTGTGGGGGAGGGGTTTCAGGTATTTTTTACATAGGTGGGTGATGGAGCATTTTTTGGCTGATAGGTGGGCGATATTGCAATTTGGCATGAAAAGTTTGGGAAACACACACACACACACACATATGTATATATATATAGGTATATATATATATAATATATATATATAGATAGGTAGGTATATATAGATAGATAGGTAGGTGTATATATATATATATATATATATAGGTTGAGGCAGAGAGGACGGTCGTTTTTGAAAAATTCACAAAATCATTAATTTTATCTACAAACAAATTTTATTAACATCAATGTGTTCATATTGAATTAACATTTGTCAAAATCAAGTGTGGAAAACAACATCCATCATGTGGTGTTTGTTTTCATTGATGCATTTCATTTTCTACAATGCTCTTCCATCTTTCTGGTAGACTTGAAAGGCTCCTCTTCCAAAATTCACTTGTCCGTGATGAAGAATACTCTTCCAGTACTGTTCTGATCTTGTCTGCAGAATTCATATTTTTTTCCATCCAAATGATTTTGAAGACTAGAATAAATGATAATCAGATGGGGCAATGTCCAGTGAATATGGTGGGTAGGGCATTGTTTCCCCATTCACACCACTCCAGCCTTTGGAATGTCATCCTTGCTGTATGTGGCTGAGCATTATCCTGATGAAAGAACACCTTTCATCTTGAAACCAAAGATAGTTGTTTTTCTTCTAGTGCTGACTTAAGCCACTCAAGCTGCTTGCAGTAGATCTCCTTTGTTATTGTTCGCTTTGGGTTTAAAAGTTCAAAGTGGACTAAACCTTTCATATCCCACCTAACAAATACCAACACCTTATATGGGTGAAGACCTTTCACCTGGGGTGCCAGTATTTCTCCTATCCCTACGCACTGTCTTTGGTGCTTGACATTTTTATAGAAAACCCATTTCTCATCACCAGTCACTATTTGGTCCCAAAAAGGTTCATTGGTGAGATGCAACAGCAAAGAAGAGCACACATTCACTCTCTGTGCGTGATTAGACTTGGAAAGTTTGTGAAGAACCCATTGACCCAATTTGCTGACTTTTCCGATGACACAGGTATCGATGAATGGTTAAATGACCAAATCTAAGCTTCTCTACTAGTTCCTCAACAGTTACAATGGGATTTTGTTCCACCAAATTTTGCAGGACATCCTCGTTGAGTTCTACAGATCTTCCAGGATGAGGCTCTTCTTCCAGGCTGTAGATTCTGGCTCAGGAATTTCTAGAAACAAAGTTGACACTGGCTTATACTTATTTTCTGATCCCCATATACTGCATTAATATTCTTCGCACTTTCCATTACATTGTTGCCTTTATTGAACTCTTAAAGCAAAATATGCTGAATACTCTCCTTTGTCACTTCCATTATAGATTTGAAAAAAAAAACTGTTAAAATCAAACTGCACTCATCAAAACTTGCACTAAGAATAATGTAAAATTACTATCTGCTTTTATAGCAAGTTGATGCAGGTAGTTTATCCTGTTTCCCTCTGACTTTTAGTTCATGCAATTGAAAAAAACACGTTATTTATGGGATCACCCTATATATATATATATATATATATATATATACATATATATATATATATTGTCATTTAACATCCATTTTCCATGCTGGCATGGGTTGGATTGTTTGGTACAAGCTGATGAATTAGAAAATTGTGCCAAGCTCCAGTGTCTTTTGTATGATTTTTGTGGCTGGATGCCAACCACTTAATGAGAGTTAAAATATGATAGAGGGATAGAGATAGGTGTCTTGCAGTAGAGGAGATATGTGGCAACCATAGTTGGAAAAGGAGAGAAGATAGTGCAGAGGTGTCAGCATATACCCGTCAAGTTACAGGAAGGAGAATATTAGAGAAATGGTCCACAGGATTGGACAGGATGAATGGGTAGGTAAGATCATTAGAGTGTGATGCAGGTAGCTTATCCCATCCCCCATCCCACTTTTAGTTCATGCAAGTGAAAAAACTGCATTATTTATAGGATGACCCAATATATAGATAGGTATGTGTGTGTGTGTATATATATATACATATATATATATGTATATATATAGATAGATAGATAAGTATATACATATATATATATATATATGTAGATAGATAGATAAGTATATATATACACACACAGATAAGTATATATATATATCCTTGTTGCTTATTTTGATTATAATAGATAGATAGACAAATTAGAAAAGCATATACATATGTAGAGAGAGACAGAGATATGTTGACAGGTAGATATTTAAATATATATGTATGTGTGTGTATGTATATATATATATATATATATATATATATATATATATAGATAGATAGATACATATAGATTGTTGTGATTGATAATAAATTCTTGTATATTCCATCTTCTATCTTTCATTTGCCATATATATACATATATATAGGGTGAGTGAGAATAAAAATAGACAGAGCATTGCCTTTTCATTTGAATAAGGAAACATTCTATTCTTTGTAATGTTTTGATTAGAATATTATAACTGCTTTTAATAGTGTATTACAAAAGAATATTGTTGTAGGAAACAATATAAGCTTGTCTGTTGTTCATTCAAAGAGAAACTGTGCAGAAATACATTTTTTCATCTCTACTGGTTTAGTGTCTACTTTCCCATTTAGGAATCGTCATCATCATTGTTTAACGTCCGTTTTCCATGCTAGCATGGGTTGGAAGGTTCGACCGGGGTCTGGGAAGCCAGGAAGCTGCACCAGGCTCCATCTGATCTGGCAGTGTTTCTACAGCTGGATGCCTTTCCTAATGCCAACCACTCCGTGAGTGTAGTGAATGCTTTTTACGTGCCACCGGCAAAGGTACCAGGCGAGGCTGGCAACGGCCACGATCGGTTGGTGCTTTTTATGTGCCTCTGGCACGGAAGCCAGTTGAGGCGGCACTGGCAATGGCCACGTTCGGATGGTGCTTTTTATGTGCCACCAGCACTGGTATCACAACTACAATTTCCATTGAATTTTTGATCGATTTCAATTTCCTCGAATGTATGTTAAGGTATTATTCCTTTTGATTAATGTATCAGCCAGTTTCGATTTAAAATTTCAGAGCGTTTAAAGTTATAAAGTAATGTAACAGCTGTTTGATCCAAGATAGTATTTCTCTAGTCAGTTAATTATAAAGTTTTGTTTTAAGCAAGCCATCATATAAAAAAGCAGGATAAAATTAAATACATGTCGTTTAGACCCACATCAACCAACCATATTGAGCAGGTCTTTGATCAAAAATGTTCCAGCTGTTACCATTCCACCTTTTTAGTCAGAGTACATTCATAACTAAATAACCAATATGTCTCATTAAGTCAGTAGCTGGTGGCGCGAGAGCTTTATGCTTGCTGTTTTTTAGTAGGTTGAGTAACTGCATAAATATTCCCTATAAAAGTTTTGTTCAACTATGACTTAGTTACTTGTTTACTTTTTATCATAATTTGACCCTTTAATATTCAGATTTCTCTGTCAAATGTAATACTTCTTTATTTCCATTGTTTTGAATTAGTCATACATTATCATGTTGCTTCAAAATTTCAATGATATGCTTGTTTATTTTTAGAATAACACAATAGGATAGATGTGAGAAGAGGCCGGATCTGGCCAGTTTGAACATAAAACTGGTAGAATATTTGGGCTGGATACAACTGGTTTAAAAGTTAAAGGGGTTAAGACAGTTTATTTAAAAGTAGCGTTCTGTGACTTGACATGATGATAGCTTGGTTCTTTTTGCTTGTATGAGTTGATTTCTGTATGAGTAGTTACATAATTGGGATCTTTGTGTTGAGACATTTATAATGGCTTTGTTGCAGTCACTAATTCAGTAGTGGTATAATTCTCTTCAAAACATTTATAATAATAATTTATTTGTCCATCAAATGTTGCTGCTACTACTTATCCCCATGTCAGCCCTAATTGAACAGATATGATTTAAAGTTGTTTCAGCCACATCCATTCTGTCTGTTTTTTTTTGTGAACACAGAGTATTTATTACTACATTATCAGATATATATTTTTTTTAAGATCATAAGTGTAATTTGAAGCAGATTTAGCTGCAGTTTCTAACAAGTTGAGTTATTTTTTGCTCTTTCATTGGTTCATCAAAAAATGTCTGTGCGCAGTGTGCCAAAATGAACTTCAACATTCTTTGTTTCATACAGTTAGTGTGGCTCACAAAAGAAGCTGTTTAGGTCAAAATAAAACCAAAATTAAGTTTAATACTGTCTGTGTGCTTCTTGGGTGTCCAACAACATATTCTCTTCTAAATCCTGGAGTTCTTCATACAAGTGTTCATAACTGGATACTTCTGGAATCTTCTTTATGCTAATGATTTAGCCTTCATTGTAGAATCAGTACAATAACTATTACTGCTGTGTGTGTATATGTGCGTGTAGGTGCTTGTGCCTCTCCGAAAGAGAGAGAGAGAGGGTGTGGAACTAATTATCACTAATTTTAGTCAAAAGGTTTAAAAATAAGGTTACTAGTTAAGTGTGAAGGCCTGAATAGCATCATAGAAATGGCAGTGGATGACATCCTGAAAGAGAGCCAGCAGTTATATGGTATTATATAATCCATATAAACAATAAATGCATAAAACATGCAAATGGACCTCTGATTAACTGTCAAGCAGCTAGGCTTTTAGTTGCTCTAGTTCAGTGGTTTCCTGACTCCTAAACGTTTTTGAGCTGCCTCATTTCTAATGCACCCCACTCAACTCACCATCACAAACACAAACTCTCTTTCTGAATCAAATTCTAAGCAACTGTATTTCATAAACAAAACTTAACCTAATTAGCCCATTATTTTGTTTTTACATTTTGGGAACTGTTGCTCTAGTCCATGAATGGCTACTAACTGCAAAGCAAGAACAATATTGATGGTTTATTAATAGTAGTAGGTTTGTATTACTGAGTTGACATAATAATTATCACAGGAAATGATCACAGAGTTGCTAAGGTTGAAGGGAAATAGAAGGAATTCAAATAATCATTATTTTTGGTACTGGTAAATGATTCTCTATATGAAAACCAACCAAATGGAATATGTGAGATGCAATAGTGATATATAATAGAGATATATAATGATGTGTAGCATTTGATTGCTGTTGAATATAGCCCATTGAATGTTCAGTAAAAACATTCCAGGTGCATACAAGTCAGATGAAATTCATCGAGGCACATTTTACTATGGCTGGATGCTCTCTCTGTCACCAAAGCTGAACTGTTTCAAAGCAAGCTAGTTGTTCCCTGAGTCCTTTGAACACAAACATCAAATTGGCCAGACATGTTTCACAGAAGATTGCAGATGAACAAGATTATTTCTTTGACAGTAATATCTTTTTACAATTTAGTGACCAATGCCAAGACTAGGGGATACAAATGCACACATGCATGCATGCACACACACAAATCTGTGAATCAAAATCTACAGGTGAGGCTTTAGTTGGCCTGGGTGGTGTGAAGCAAACTTCTTAACCACACAGTCATAACTGTGTCATATATGTGTGCGCATACATGTTTGTATGATGTAAACAAATAAAACCACTGATCATAGTATATATGTGTACATCTTTCAGTGAGGGATGTAAACAAGAAAACTAGTGTTTTATGAACTAAATCCCTTGAGATATTTCTTCTATAGTGAGATTGCTAGACATGAAAAGAACTAGTGACTGGCTTGTTGGAAACACAACCAACAACCCTGTTGTTCAATTGTGATGAAAAATAAATGCAATGTTTAATCTTTTAACTTTTACTTGTTTCAGTTGTTTGATTGCAGCCATGCTGGGGTATAGCCTTGCAGGGTTCTAGTCAAATGGATTGACCCTAGTCCTTTTTTTTTTGTTTTTATATAGCCTAACACTTATTCTATTAGTCTCTTTTGCTTAACCACAAAGTTACAAGGATGTAAACAAATGGTGGTTGTCAAGTGGTAGTGGTAGAATGAACACAAAGACAAACACACAAACACTTATGGATATATTCATATATATGATGGGCTTTGGTTGGTAGTTGGAATCTACTGTACTGATAAACTAAAGAATATTTGGGGAAAAGTATTTAGTGGACTTGTGAATGGTGATATGATGCAGGATCAAGGTGTATGATGCACATGGCTTAGTAGTTAGGGTGTTAGACTCATGATTGTAAGATTGTGGCTTTGATTCCTGAACCAGGTGATGCATTGTGTTCTTGAGCAAAACACTTCATTCCACGTTGTTCCAGTCCACTCAACTGGCAAAAATGAGAAATGCCATTTAGATGGGGAATATATATGCCATGAAACTGAGAAACTGGCCCTTGTGAGTCAGTATGATTTGAAAAGGTAACTTTACCTTTACATGAAAGCTTCTGCATTTCATACTTCCACTATGGACATTCATATGATGTAAATTTCTGAATTCTTTGAGTTTTGTGTTAATTATTAAAATAGAATGAATATTTGGTGTCTTTTTACTTTCTTTGAGATATGCTAATTTAGAACACTGGTTTTACAGAAACAGTAAAGTGCAAATTGCAGTTGGAGTGACTTTCATTGTTCCTAGCATATAAATGACTCGGGTATGAAATATGAGAGCAAGTAGGTGTTGTATTAAAACTGAATCAGAGGGTAAGACAAGAGAAGATTGTAAGTTTGTTTCTGAGAATTAAATGAGAAGAAAATATAAGAGTAATGAGTTAAGTTGGATATTAATTGCGTAAGGATTTGTTTGATAAAAAATTTATTGTGCATATTGAATAGCTTTTCTGTGATATCAACACAAGTACTACTAGAAGCAAGTCACAGGATAATGTTTATTTAAATTTTTTTTTATTTATATTAAATACGAATTTATCTCATCTAATGCCTTACTAACTTTGAAATGGTTTAAATAGTTTTCAAGTTAAATATAAATAACTGCTGATTGTGTATGTAGTATTTCTATTTCTCTGATCAAGAATCCCAAAGTCTTATTTCTATACATGCATTTTTTTTTCACAATATATTATCCAATATGTCCGTTGTGGGAAAGTTGACTTTGTTTGCTAGTGTTTAGCCAGTCTGGCCTTCTATTTTTGAATTCCTGGGAAAGTCTGCATCTGACTATTTGCAAGATTGGTAGAATAAACAACTAAACATTTCAGATGTTCTGTCTACTTAGCTCTTTCTTTTCACAAATGTCGCTTGGTTTTATAAAACATTCCCATTGTAATGTACTTCTTTTATCATCTGTTTACCATTTCTCAGGTTTTAAAACTCATGATCACACTTTCCAGAAAGAAGCAGAAATTCTAAAAACATTTCTTTTCTTTTTTCCTTCCCTCTCATTTCTATCTCTCTTTCTGCCGTATTTTTACAAAACAAAATCAATTGTCAATAGAAATGGTTTTAGTGGTGTCTAGAAGTGATGGAAAATATTATTTCATCCAATTTTTGGGTTGATAAATGCTGAAAATTTTTATGAAATTTTATGTCCAAGACTGAAGAATGCTTATTTGGATAATGTATCCCACTTGCCTGACTTACCAGACAACAATGGGCAGTTGATCAAAGGGAATTTTCCATAATTGCTTTCTTTTCATTGCAGCACCATTGTTGCTCTTTAGCATAAACTAGGTTTTAATGAGCAGACCTATGATCAAAGACATTCCAGTTTCTTTGGGTATTGTGTATTTTGAACTAAATAAGTTTTAAGACAGTATGGTGTCAATTGTGAGCGATTTGGCTGCTGGTGGAGCAAGCATGTTGAGCAGGGATCTGCAGCTCTTTTCTGCTCAGAAACTAGAAATAAAGTCTTTGAGTTGGTGTTAAACCACATTCATCTATTGAGTTATATGTAAAATGAAGGTAATAATAGTAAAACAGAACTAAAGATTAAGTTCATTTTATCCAAGTTGGCATTTATGTTGTGACAGATGCAACAATTAGTATGTTACCTGATGCTTTTTTCTGTTTGATATTCAAAAATTTTTCAACACCAAATGATAAAATGAATGTAGCTATTTCTTCCCACATTGCATGTATTCTTTCTAATATAGAGCCTAAACTGAGCCATCAGATGTCATCGTCATCATCGTTTAATGTCCGCTTTCCATGCTAGCATGGGTTGGACGATTTGACTGAGGACTGGCGAACCAGATGGCTGCACCAGGCTCCAATCTGATCTGGTAAAGTTTCTACAGCTGGATGCCTTTCCTAATGCCAACCACTCCAAGAGTGTAGTGGGTGCTTTTACGTGTCACCGGCACGAGGGCCAGTCAGGCGGTACTGGCAACGGCTGTAGCCAGCTTTGTGCACTTTAGAATTGCTCTTAATATTATGCTTTTCGTTTAACCAACCTGCCTGAATTAGGTTTTATGATATTTGGTAATATTATAGACCAATATAAGGTAGCAAGCTAGCAGAATCATTTGCATGCCAGGCAAAATGCTTAGTGGCATGTCATCTGTCTGTTCTGCATTCAGATTCTGCTGCTGTTGACTTAGCCTTTCATCCTTTTAGGGTTAATAAAATAATGATCAGTTGAGCACTGGGATCCATGTAATTGGCTTAGTCCCTCCCCTGAAATTTCTAACCATGTGGCAAAATTTGAAACCAACATTGTATCTAAGGGGAATTTATTTCTCCTTTAATACTATGAGAATTGAAACCAAGCCCTGGCCGTTAAAATCTCTTACAGGTTTAGATGTTTTACAAGTCTTATTGGCTTGTTTTTATATTTAATGTTAGGCTACATCTTTAGTATTGTACACAAGCCTTATAGTTGATTATTACTGTCTCCATTTTGCTTTTTAATTACTGTTTTAGCAGTTCCTTGTGAGATAAGTGATCAAGAACTAAAGTCTATTGTGTTTCCAATTGACTATTAAGTATTTGTATTAGCTACCCACATATTAATCTGGGCAAACTGAAAATGTCCAACAGCAGTAAAATATCAGCAACCTAATTAAATTGATAACTCAGTCTTGTGTTTTTTTGTACATTATGAAAATCCTCATTTCATTTATTAATGATCTATGCATTATTAATTACAGAGTGAACAGCAGCAAAGATTGATATATTCTGGAAAGCTTCTTCTGGATCACCTCAAATTGAAAGACATATTTCATCAGGTAAGTTGCCAACCTAAGTAAATATACTAGTTAAATTACTTTCTTTCCAATATAGTTTCAGTGCTATGTTTTTAAATGCAGACACGAGAATTTGTGTGAATTGTTGAAGCTGCTATTTTGTAACATAATTTATATTTCTTGTTCTCAAATTGCAAATAGAAGTGTTATGTGATTTGCAGTGAGATTAAAAATGAAGTATATGAAAAGATGTATGTTGTTTAAAGGATGGATCTAACTTAAACACATGGTCATTCCATTGATGGTATTAAAAAATTAATGATAGATATTTATGGAAATAATGTAAATAGTAAATAACAGCTGTCATTTGTTTTTCTGTTCTGATTTTCAAATACAGACATACTTGAACAATTGAAAGCTATAGGTATTTTTCTTTTGTCAGTTTCTTTCTCTGTTGCGAAATGGGAATGATAACCAGTTTTTAAGTAATTTACTTAGGCAAAAGTTTCAAGAAAATTTGATATGAGGTTTAAATGCTGAAATATCAACATGTGAAACTTATAGTAAGCCTGCTTACTTGCTGTTTTTGTACTAATGATGCTGTTATCAGCTTTTTCCCTGATTGTTGATTTGAGGCAAGATACCAGAAGTTCCTTGAACTTGGTTTTATTAATTGGAAAGCATAGAAGATGATGACATTGGCTCAAGGTAGCATATTGTGTTGTAACTTCAGGAAGTGAAGCTTCAGTGAACTTAGTTACAAGAAGGAATAACTTGATCTAATGTAAACCATTAGGATCTTGTTAATGTTAGCCTTCAAGATAACAAAGTTGTAAAAAATACAGCAGTAACGAATATTTTAAATAATAGTAATCTTCTTTTTATTTGTTTTCAACATTGTTTAGAACCTATCAGGAAAATCTAGTGTATTAAGTTTTTTTTTGGTTTTATATCAGTATTAAAATAGAATTATTCTTGTTTGTGATATAAATCTTATTCTGTTTTCTTTTTTTCCTCAAGTTTGATCAAGGCAGTCAGCACACAATTCACTTAGTTTGTACCCAAGTGATTGATAATTCAAACAAAACTATCACCCAGTCCACTGAGGTAAAAGAGACAGTAAGTATATTTCTTATGTCATATATGTCTTAGTGTAATTAAAATTATTATATATATTTTATTATTTGTTTTCTTTTTATTTTTCAATGTATATGCACAAGCAAATTGATGTTATTCGGTGTCAAAACCATCACACATTAATGTGCATGCCCCTTTGGACAATATATATATATATATATATATATAATATATATATATATATATATAGGTACAGGTTGCTTCCCAATCACATGGGTTTGATGCTATGTTTCTTCTACTATATAGCCTCAGGCCAACCAGAACCTTGTGAGTGGATTTGGTAAACAAAAACTGAAAGCTTGTTGTATGTGTGTGTGTGCGTGTGTTCATCCCCACACCACTACTTGACAATTACTTGACTTTGCATGAGCGTATGGATGCCAGGTACCATGATCCGATGTGTATTGCAACTGAAAAGTAGCAAACATCTCTCAGTCTTTTTTCCTCTCTCAGTTAGTTTAAACTGAGATTTAAATATCCAAATTTTAATGCAGTAAATTAGCTTGGTCATCCATCATGCTTTGTGATAAGCTCTGGGTGCTTTAAAGCTGATTCCTGATTTGAGAGTACTACCAAAGAAAAGGAGCGTTAGCTTGAGCAATTCCTTGTAGTCATCACAAGGCTGCTGTTCATCAGGCTGAGCTTGAGCAAATTGAATGATTTCTTCAGCATCTGAGATTTTCTCTGCAATGTTAGGGTCATCTATTGCTGTTTGGTAATTATTCTTGTCAATGTCCACCCACTTTGCTTTGCTGTGAATCTCTTGAACAGTTGTATGTCAGGGCCAGTAGATGATGGCAAGGAGACAGAAAATGTACAATAAATGCAGACTGAAAAATGACAATATACAAAATGTTCAGTGGATGGTAGCAACCTCTAAAATGTCTTCAATTGCGCTGAATTTTGCATGCTGAGTTTATGTACTAAATTAAATAAAATTAGAGGGTGTCTTCAAGTTTTTGAAATAAGTTGTTTTGCATCACCCTGATGCACACGCATTAGATACTTGGATACATGCTTTATAAATTGTGGGCTTCTCTGATAATTTGATCTGATTCACTATATGTTGCTCTTTTTTCTTCTGTTATGTTTGTTTTGCTGTGATGCGGCAATGTTTTGCAGCCAAATGTTGAGTTGAGTCATTCCTTAAATGTGAGTGTTGATTATATTGACTCTACAACTTGATTACTTCTTATTTTATGACCATAGCAGGATTTGAAACAGGAATATAAAAGGAGGTAACAATATAAGGGGAAGTTTTTTTTTATTCCCCAAAAGGCTTCCACATAGAATCTGGAGTGAGGAAAACTTACATTTCAAAAGTTTCAACTTCACAAATTAACTAGAAGTTAGACTAAGAAACCAGAATAGAGGCAGATGTTTGTGATTTAATGCATATTTACTATTCATTTTAGCATCATCATCATCGTCATTTAACGTCTGTTGGACGGTTTGACTGAGGGTTGGCAAGCCAGAAGGCTGCACCAGGCTCCAATTTGATCTGGCAAAGTTTCTACAGCTGGATGCCTTTCCTAATGCCAACCACTCCGAGAGTGTAGTGGGTGCTTTTTATGTGCCACCGGCATGATGAGGGCCAGTCAGGTGGTACTGGCATCAACCATGCTTGAATGGTGCTTTTTACATGCCACCAGTACAGGAACCAGTCAGACAGCATTAGCAGCAACCACACTCGAATGGTGCTTTTTACATGCCACCGGGCAGGACCAGCCAGCCAGCACTGGCATCAATTGGTAGAAATTGGAAATTTTAATTTATAAAAGGTATCTTTTATAAATTAAAACGTAGATGAAGTAGATTTTAAAACCAAGTTTCTTGAGATCCTAAAACAAAGGCGCCATGTAAAAAGCATTGATGTGGGTGCTGGTACCATGTAAAAAGCACCCAGTACACTTTCTAAAATGGTTGGAAGGGCATCCAGCCTAGAAACCTGGTGTGGCCCCTGGCCTTGCCAGTTCCTGTCAAGCTGTCCAACCCATGCCAGATTGGAAAACTGACGTTAAATGTTGGTGATGATGATTCTTCATTAGGTTTAATTTCATATTGTTGATGATTTAACAGTGCCACTATTATTTCTTTTATCTAGGTTCCTGAAGCATCTGGTCCAGAACCTGTATCTTTCACAGCTCCAGAGACTGAATTGAGACATCGAAGTCATAATGCAGAAGGCTTTTATAATCCTAGGTTGGTATTGTTTTTATAGAATTCTGTGTGAATTGAATGCAATCTGTGTAAGGTGCTTACTCAATAATGCAGAAATTGTATTGCTATGTTTAGAACTATTCTTTGTAATGTTGATGTCCTAAGACTTCTATAAGCTTTTGAGAGAAAGCGAAATGATTCTTTTTTGGAACTCTTGAGGCACATCACATATAACTATAATGAGTTGAAAATCCTTTTCTGATAGAAAGAGTTGAAAGTTACCTGTGGCACTTGAATCCACATCTGTAGTCCCATGGGTAGCCTTCAACTCCTTCTATCCATAAGGGTTTTTCAACCCAATATTTACATGCTATTATATATAGTTTTATGTGACATGACTCAAGAGCCAATATTTCAAAAAGAATTATTCTTTATAACACTTTACTCATCACACATGAGACCCTATAACACTTCAAGTCAGCTAACTGATTGGAGCTTTGTATTTCTGTGCCAACTATCACTGGCACTACATGTGCTTCATTGTGATGTCAGTAACAGCTAATGTGTGACAGGAACCATTCTCTTACACTTTTTTCTCCACATTGCACACACAACAAAAACTCACAGCTCCAAGCAGTTCACTCATAGCTTTGCTGTAGCAGTTCATGCTAAAAATACACAACCTACAACACTTGAAGAAAATAACTCATCCCTACAAAGTGTATAGCTCTTACCCAACTTTTACTTTTACTCCTGATCTACAAAGGATTCTAACATGCATCCTACATTCCTTAAGCTCTCTTTTCTCTAAATTGCAGCTGATGTTTTTGGTCCTTTACCAAAAGGATTTCTACCAACTGTATGAAATCCTTTTTTCTTCCATTTCTCAACTATGATGTTCCTCTTAGAAGTATATCTATGGAGAAAGCCTCCACATTTGTTGTCCATTCTGCATCCAGCTGTACTTAGTATACACTGCATAAATCTTCTCTCAATATACTTGCTTCCACTTTAGCAGGCTCCACATACCAAGTGTGAATGCACCTCTGGTTACTTCAAAAAAAGTCACTGGTTCTAACTGTGCCTTTCATTACTCTCAAACAATGTGCTTGTGTGCTAACCTTCATGCTCACCAGGCTCTTCAACCACATACTCTCTTTCTCTCTCTCTCTGTAGATATATCCTAGTCTTTGTATCTTGCTACAGTGTATCCTATTTCCAAGGAAGGCTACCCACCTGACCCAGCTAAGTGCCATCCAAATACACCCATTTCCAATATTTTCAGTGACAGAGATGGCTATTAACAATACTCTTTTCCAGTACCTTAAATTTTTCTCTTTTTTTAATAATCACCTGTATGTCTTTTATAAAGCCAAATATATAGGGCATCTATTTTCTTTTGTCACTCACAAAAGTGGGTCTTCTTTATCAAGAAATTTAGTGAAAGTAGTGTTGTTTTCAAAATCAATAAAGCTGTCAACAATATCTGGCATGTGAACCATCAGTCAAAATATTTGCCTTTGTGTTTGTGTTTCATCTATTTCTTATCTCTTAGATAGATGACTTCCTGTCAGATTGCACTATTGTGATGTACTGATGGAGCTTTCTCTGATCCACACTCTGTCTACTCTGGTGTGTTTCAAGGTTCAGTTTTGTCCCACAGTTTTTCTTGCTATCACTGAGCTATTTGTCCTCACTTTCAACAATGCACACTTCTACACATGATATCATTCTTTATTCTTCCCTTACCTCCTGCACTCAGGTGTTATCCATATGCAACCTATATCAGATCTACACTGACTCCGTGAACAGAGATTTCAAAAACATACAGCAATGGAGCCATCCCAAACATATTTCAATGGCACCCCCACCAGAAAGAAAAAATCAAAATCACTGCTCGTATTGTGAAAACATTATTATCTCACTCACCTCATTTGAAGAAGAGTAGGTAACATTGAGCTAAAGCCCTTGCAATTAATTCAAATACTAGGCCTCATTATCACTGAATATTTTTTTAATAAATGCACGTCTTTAATGTAGCAAAAATTGAAACCAGAAATAATTACTAATCAGTCTGAATAATTACTAAAGCTCAAGTAAAACACATTATGGAGTATGTTCCTTCATTCAGAGAAAAGTTATTCATCTGATTGGTACTCCAGCCTCTAACCTCTAGAGATGTGCATTCTCTTCTCTCTTGACTTCTTACCACTACTACAATGAACATTACCTCCAATCAGACATTGTAGACTTATTTGTCCCTCTCCTAGGCTCACACTAACTATTACAGTCAATCCTTTCTTAGAATGTCAGCTCTCTGGTATTCCATCCTTGCACATGTCTATCCAACAGTTTTTAACTTACAACAGTTTAAATGAAACATAATACCAGCAGCATACAACAACATTGTGAGCAAACATTGACTACAGTGCTATCACAAATCAACAGCAGAAGCATACAACAATACTAGCACACAACAGTTAAGGTAGCTCATAAGAGCAATGCTAGCATATAACAACACTAGCACAACTATAATGCTAGCATGTAACAGCAACAACAACACTAGCACACAACAGCAATGCTAGCACACAGCAACAATATTAATGCTAGTGCACAACAGTGATAATAATAATAATAATAATAATAATAATGTTCACCAATTGTTCAAGTGGAAGATGGATCAGAGTGTGTCTCATGTGTTCTTAGAAGGCTCTGCTGCAGATCAAGCACTGGTAGTCCTCTGGGAATGAAGGCAAAGAGTTGGTTCTGGACTTGTACAACTCATGTTTTCTTTGGTGACATCACTAGTACACAACAACAAAGCTAACAAACAACACAACAGGGTGTAAGTTTTCTAAAAGTCTTTTCTGTAAACAATGTAATTACTCATTGTTTTCAAATACTTGTGTAAAATATCATGACTGAATCTACTTTAACCTAGTTTTATAACTTTTAAACTGTCTTCTATGTTCCAGCATGGCCAATTCACCATTTCCACAGCAAGTTCCTTACATAATGTCACCGATGGGACCTTTATCTCAACCTGGTTTTCTCTATAGTCCTGAGCAATATGCATGGATGCAACAAATGTACTCCCAGTACATGGCCCAGTATATGCAATAGTAAGTAAACTTTCATGTTATCCTTTCTTGAGGAGAAAAAAAAAGAGATAGCAGACATGACTGTGTGGTCAGAAGTTTGCTTCCCAACCACATGGTTCTTGGTTCAGTCCCGTTGCATGGAACTTTAGGCAAGTGTATTTTGCTATAGTTCCTGGCTAATCAAAGCCTTGTAAATGGATTTGATAGACAGAAATTGAAAGAAACCTGTCATGTATACATGCATATATGATATGATGTGTGTGTGTTAGTGTCTTCTTGCTTTGATGTTGTGTGGTAGTTGTAAACAAATGTTACTGTCATGCATGCATGGAAGATTGAACATTAAAACAATGATTTTGATGATGATGGTGTTGGCATGGAGAAATTGTGAGGGCGTCCTTAACAAAGTAAACATAATTCGGCTAGTTTAGGTATAATATCTAAGATGACACCATGACTAGGTGGTTTGTATGTTACAGTTTATTAAAGGATTTGCTAATATTAAATATAACAACCTATGTTTTACAATTGCTTTCAATCTTTGAGACAATTTGTGTTTTACATATAAATTTAACTTGATTCTCTTGCAAAATTTTGCCAGAGAATCAAGTTGGTAGTAGCTATTGAGAAAAATATAATAATAATGAAATTATTGTATACAGTGCTCAGGTGCACCACAACTTGTCAGAAAGTGCGTATAAAGTGTATGCAGTAATGTACAAATGTCTGGAAAGCGAACAATGTATGAGTCAGATACATGCTTGTGTGTGTATGGAGGGGAGAAAATCAGGTGTAGTGTTGGCGAATCTCAGAAAGCATGGAAGTTTTGAAGGATGTAGTGCTCCGACAACTAACAACTGATGCCGGCAGATGTTAAAATGTAAAATAAAACTCTGTGTTTGTTTGTGTGTGTGTGTATAACTAACTGCTCTTTTGGCTCTCTGATCAAGCAATCTGAACTGAAACTTAGTGTCTGAATGTAGCTTGACAGATAGGTGCAGGCATAACTGTGGTTAAGAAGTTCTCTTTGTAATTATATGATTTTGGGCTCAATCCCACTGTGTGCAACTTATGGGCAAGTGATTTCTAGTGTTGCTATGGACTGATATATGCTTTGTGTGTGAATGTAGTCAACAGAAATTGTATTAAGCACTCCTCCTCCTCCAAGGTTGGGTGGGAGTAGCTAGGAAGAAGATAAAGATGGTAGTGATGGGGTAATTTCTTAACTGTAAGTAAATAGTGAGTCAATATTCTAAATATTTTACTCTAATATAAATTACTGTTTTTTTCTTCTTTTTAGCTACCAATCTGGTACTATTCCAGCTCCTGTTCCTACAAACATGCCTCCTAACAATGGTATAAATAACCAGCCTGAGGTAAATAATCCAGAGGTGCGACAGCGTAACCCCAACTTGCGTATGAATGCACAAGGTGTACTGGATGATGAAGATGAATTTGAACAAAGAGACTGGTTGGATTGGATGTATGCAGCATGTCGGTTTGCCATATTGATGGGCATTGTCTACTTTTATTCTACTCTAAGCCGCTTTGTGATTGTTTTCTTAACGTGTTTCATGCTTTACATGTAAGTATATATATCCTTACCAAATTGCTCTTGTCTTAGTGTTTCCTTTCTGAAGACAATATTTCTCTTTAATTGTAAATGCTTCCTTATTTAAATTCTTGATATTTTTATTTGCAGATGCATTTATTACTATTTAATTTTCTTTGTGTATGAATGATCTAGATATTCCTAATTACTCGAAATCAAACTCGATGATTGGTGTCCCTGCTAGTGGAGCGCTAAGAATACCATATGAACGTGTTCGTTGCCAGAGCAACAAGCTGGCCCCTGTGGCGGTGGCATGTAAAAAACACCATTAGAGCGTGATCGTTACCTGCGTCGCCCTTACTAGTACTTGTGCTGGTGGCACATAAAAGCACCCACTACACTCTCAGAGTGATTGGCGTTAGGAAGGGCATCCAGCTGTAGAAACTCTGCCAGATCAGATTGGAGTCTGGTGCAGCCATCTGGTTCGCCAGACCTCAGTCAAATCATCCAACCCATGCTAGCATGGAAAGCGGACGTTAAACGATGATGATGATGATGATGATTTGAGTTTGCAGTTAGAGTGAAGAGTGTAAAGATTATTTAGCTTAAATACTGGTTATGTTCTTGTTTAGTGCAACAGATACCAATCTGTGATACAACTCTTTCATTTGACCATATTCTGATGCCAATTTACAACTAATTACAACCAGCTCAGATTGTTCAAAATATGTATTTCTTCCTTGACTTCATTGTAATGTCATGAATATCAACACTTAAAAATGTACTTTCTTTCTCTCTCGCTTTATATATATATATATATATATATATATATATATATATATATATATATATATATATTATATATATATATATATATATAATGACAGAGGACTGAGATATCTGGTGTCTTGTGGTACTTAAGAAGACCCGTCTACCACAGCAGAATTGTTAATGCTTCCCCCTGCCTGAAATGGTTTAGCTTCGCAAATGTTCTTATGCTGTGCCAGCCCACACAAAAACCATGTAAAAGGTATCTGTGCCAGTCCATGTAAAAAAAAAAACACCCATGCCAGTCCACATAAAGAGCACCCAGCACATTTTTAAAGTGGTTGGCATTAGGAAGGGCATCCAGCCAATCAGTAGAACCTGGTGCAGCTCTTCAGCTTACAAAACTCTGGTCAAACAGTCCAATCTATGCCAGCATGGAAAACAGACGTTAAATGATGATGATCATATATATGAGCAGGTGTGGCTTGAGAAGTTAGTTTCCCAACCACATGGTTTTTGGTCTAGTACCATAATGTATCATTTTGGTTAAGTGTCTTCTAGTATAGTCCCTGGCCAACCAAAGCCTTGAGAGTGTATTTGGTAGACAGAAACTGAAAGAAGCTCATCATACACACACACACACACACACATGTATATAAATGTATGTGAGTGTGTATGTTTGTGCCTATAAATAATTCACCAGATCCAACTCCTTGTTTTGTCTACTGTCTGTCTTTTTTGCTATAACTATAATATACTGTGAAAGTGGAAAATTGAGTAGGTACCACTTCTACAATGGTTTGGATGATTGATGAAAGATAATTTGATTAGAGATGAACAGAAAAAAGTATTATGAGGGTTGATTGGAGACAGATAAAGAAAATGCAAACAGAAATGTAATCTTATGCAAGTGTATGCTAGTATATGCTTTCAGTACAGAAAAATGAACATAAATATTTCTATTAATGATGTATTCAACACACTCAATAATAAAATAACTTAATAAAACTCTTTAATATTCATTCAATCATGTTATGTGTGTGTGTGTGCACGCGCGTGCATGCGTGTGTCATTTATAAAACACTTAGGCACTGGCCACTGTTCTTTTCAACTATGCAAGCAATGTTGGAGTGACATCAGTTGTGTTTAAGGGAAACAAAAATTGGTGAAACAAAAAGGTATCAGACAACTTTACTGTAATTGCTCCAACCATTTTTATGTGATTTTATTCATATACTTTTTTTTTGAACAGTCATCAAGCTGGCTGGTTCCAGGTTCAAAGACAGCCTGTAGCTATGGGTGCACCTCCTGGGGATCAGAATGGACCAGCAGCTCAACCTGCTCCAGCTGTTAATGAACATCAAAATGAAAATCCCGATGCACAAGTAAGTTCAACTGTGTTAGATAAGAATTTTGAAAGCCGGTTTTTAAAGGTAGTGTACTATGAAATAACTTGAGATTCCCTCATATAATATGAATATCACTAAAATAGCATTAATAAATTGATGTAAAACAAAATATAATGAAGAAATAGAAACAAAGAAAAACAAGTAACCATTCAGTGCAGAAATTAAAGTTTTAGAGTATATAATGGTAAATATGTCTTCATTTAGTTTTCATAATTTCAACTTTCTGTAAATCTTTATCATATTAAATTTTATCAGTTTTAAGATTTACTGATTAAACGTTTGAGATGGAGTCGTCAGATACTACTAGAAAATTTTCGAACTGTTAATCTCTTCTTCAGAGATGAAACATTATTAAGTATTTATATCCTATTCTTTCTTTTTCTTTCTTTTTTTTCCCCCAGAACGAAGGCACTTCTGATGAAAGTGGTTCAGATGAATCTCAGTCAGAACTACCTCGGGAACCAGCTCTTCCTCGTGGCCTCTCTCTTGTCTGGCTTCTTGTGCGAACATTTTTCACTTCTTTATTTCCACAGCAGCCTCCTGCTGTGAATGCTAACTAAGTGTCTCAAAAAAGGAAAAAAAGTGAATGGTAATCAACTGATGAAAACATTTCAAATAATGAATTGATTATACAGAAAAAAAACATTCTTAATGGACTCAGCACTTTGATGGCTAGCCTGACATATCTTTTGGTATTCTGGGGACGATGACCAGGCGTCTTAATGATTATGGTTAAAATGATAACTAAATAACTGAAAAATCTTTATGAAATTGAATATTTACCAAGCAAATTAAGCAGTAGCAAAAAGCTAGGGTTAAGTTCCTTTGGTTTTTGCTCTGTTATGTTTGGTAAAGCCTCACTTCGTATTGAATTATATTCTCTCCAGTATTTCACATTTTAGATCTGAAATACATTTTATTTTATATCTTGGTATAAAAACTGAAAACAAACCAAATAAAATGAATAAACAGAAATTTTTGCAACCCACTTTAGTTTGTAAAACATGATCTTTTCTCCAAGTATTCAAGTCTTTCTTATGCTTACTGGTTACATACTCCTGAGTCATTATCACACTTTAAAGAAGAAATTACAAATTGTAGTTTCTAAATCAATTTGTTAATTTTGAAGGAATAATTAGGTAAATTTCCCCCGTTTTTGTTTTTTGCCTTTACTTTAGAACATAGGGCTGTTTTGAAATTTAGAATGTTTAATAATTGCCATTTATCATTTTTTTATTTGTATATGTTTTCTTCTGTTAGGTCTTAAGGATTCTGATATCTAAAATAAATTGCGATTTTGTCGCATTTCATTTTAGTTTTCCTGCCTGTGAGGTACTTTCTTTTTACTTCCCTTGTTTAGAATATCTTTCGTAAATCCCTTATTTAAATCTCCAGGTTGATGTTTTAATTGATATATTGTAGTTAATTTTTGATTTTTTTTTTTTTGTTTATCACAAATTTTTATTTCACATGGCAGAAAAACATCTCCCTTTCATACACATAATTATGTTTTCTTGTCAATACGAAAATTGAAATAACTAAAACTTAACGTTTTTTTTTTTAAATCTCTATCTAGAAAATTTACTTATTAAGGGAGATAACTTTTGTTACTGATGTCCAACAACATAAATCATGTGTGCTACTTAAAAATGTTTTCCGATTTTTCATTAAAAAACATACATTTAATGAAAAATGAACTAAAAGCAAAATCGTGCTGATTTAGCTTTTTTTTCAATAAGTAATTTACGATTGAATATAAGCATCAGCCCCCCCCCCATAAACAATTCAACTAAATGTTAAAAAAAAAAATCTTGTAAATATATCTTTCTATACTGTTCAGTTTACTAAGTATATCACCCTTATGTTAAGAGGAGAATGATGAGATGGACAACATTTGATGTATAAAAAATATATATATACAGAAGCACTTATATATTAACACATTGTGCTATTATAAATATTTATCTTTCATATACGAGTACTTTAAATGGAGTTGTGCTCTTTGGAAGTGAAGCTTTTCTGTCCTTTATTGGAAGGATGCTACAGTGAACTACATTGTCAATTGTAACATTGCTTAATATAATTTAACTTTGTATCTGTTTCATTCAGGTTTATTTGTATAATAATTTCAGTGGTTGATTTTCGTTCTTAGCTTACCATTAACTAAGCCAAATTAAGAACTAGAATCACCCTTCAACTATCTGGTAGCTGGTTTCTTTTTGATTTCTTCTGTTTTGGGGTAGTTTTGGTTTAAAATTTATTAGGTTGAATTTTAAACACTGTAATTACCTTTCTTTTTCTTTTTTACATTTTTCATTATTTTATGTATAACAAAACAAAGTTATTTACAAATGATTTAATTATGTCCAAATGTTAGTTTTTTTTTCATATATTTGAAATTCTGTTAATTTTAACTTTTTGTAGTGTCAAGATGGCTTCTTACACTACTACCCCTCCCCCTTACTCATTATTATTATTTTTTTTTCTTTTCTTTTCTTTTTTTTTTTATAATTTCTTTTACTTAAATACAAATGCAGAATTCTGACTGTGATATCATTATGGAGGAGTAATTCAATTTTGGTTTGACTTAAAGTGAAAAAAAAAGAAGAAATGATTTCTCGGCGTGGTTCAGTGAATATTATATGTTCAATTATATGTAAATTGTATAGATTAAAAATGTTAATTAAAAAGTGGATTCAAAGTATTTTGTGAGCATTCCTATGATTTTTGTTGTTGATTTTCAAATTCAAAACTTTGTAAATAAGAAGCTGCTAGCCTTTAGAAGTAACTGCTAGAATTTAATTCATAATACTTGTTTTATATAAACACCATGGAAAAGTAAATTCAATTAAATTTCTCAGTGGAGTGAACTGTGTGAGTAGTGTGTATGCATAATATGAACAAAAATGTATTTCTGGCATCTGTACTTTAATAAAACCTCAAGTTTGTGTATTCACACACACACATGCGTGTGCCACCTACATCTGAGTGTGGGCGCATGTGTGTGTTTAGGTATTTCATCATCATCATCATCATCATTTAACGTCCGCTTTCCATGCTAGCATGGGTTGGACGGTTCAACTGGTGTCTGGGGAGCCCGAAGGCTGCACCAGGCCAGTCAGATCTGGCAGTGTTTCTACAGCTGGATGCCCTTCCTAATGCCAACCACTCTGAGAGCGTAGTGGGTGATTTTATGTGCCACCGACACAGGTGCCAGACGAGGCTGGCGAACGGCCACGCTCGGATGGTGTTTTTATGTGCCACTGACACAGGTGCCAGACAAGGCTGGCAGACGACCACGCTCGGATGGTGTTTTTATGTGCCACCGACACAGGTGCCAGACAAGGCTGGCAGACGACCACACTCGGATGGTGTTTTTATGTGCCACCGACACAGGTGCCAGACGATTGTGATATATATATATAGGTGTATGTATGTATAAATATGTGTATATATATATATATACAGGTGTGTGTGTATGCATATATATATATATATTTTACGGATATATATATATGATACACACATATATATGTATCATATATATAGATATATATTTTGCGTGGCACCTTGCGCATGTGTCTTCTACTATAGCCTCGGGCCGACCAAAGCCATGTGAGTGGATTTGGTAGACGAAAACTGAAAGAAGCCCGTCGTATATATGTATATATATGTGTGTCTGTGATTGTCATCCCAACATCGCTTGACAACCGGTGCTGGTGTATTTACATCCCTGTAACTTAGCAGTTTGGCAAAAGAGACCGATAGAATAAGTACTAGGCTTACAAAGAATAAGTCCTGGGGTCGATTTGTACGACTAAAGGTGGTGCTCCAGCATGGCTGCAGTCAAATGACAAACAAATAAGAGTATATATATATATATATATATAAAATAAGATAGCCTAGCCAGGCTCATGCGCCTGGTTTCCCGGTTTCAATGGCGTATGTGTTCCCCAGCTTGACAGGATGCTAGCCCATCGCAGCGTTAATCATTTTTGCCAGCTGAGTGGACTGGAGCAATGTGAAATGAAGTGTTTTTCTGAAGAACACACCACGTCGCCCAGTCCAGGAATTGAAAGCACAATCTTATGATCATGATGCTGACACTCTAACCACTAAGCCATGTTCCTCCACAATATATATGTATAATATATATCATATATTACATATATATATATAAATCATACATATCTATATCATATATATATATATAATATATATAAATCATACATATCTATATCATACTCTTTTACTCTTTTACATATCTATATCATATATATATATCTCATACATATATCATATATATATATCTCATATATATATATATATATCTATCTCATATATATATTTATATATCATACATATCTATATCATCATCATCATCGTTTAGCGTCTGAATTCCATGCTAGCATGGGTTGGACGGTTCAACTGGGGTCTGGGAAGCCAGAAGGCTGCACCAGGCCCAGTTTGATCTGGCAATGTTTCTACGGCTGGATGCCCTTCCTAACGCCTACCACTCCATGAGTGTAGTGGGTGCTTTTTACGTGCCACCGGCACAGGTGGCAGGCGAGTCTGGCAAACGGTCACAATCGGATGGTGCTTTTTATGTGCCACCGGCACGGGGGCCAGGCTGGCAACGGCTACGAACGGATGGTGATATTTATATATCATACGTATCTATATCATATATATATATATATATAATATATATATATAAATCATACATATCTATATCATACTCTTTTACTCTTTTACATATCTATATCATAAACATATATCTCATACATATATCATATATATATATCTCATATATATATATATCTATCTCATATATATATATATAATATATATATATATATATATTATATATATATATATATATATAAATCATACATATCTATATCATCATCATCATCGTTTAGCGTCTGAATTCCATGCTAGCATGGGTTGGACGGTTCAACTGGGGTCTGGGAAGCCAGAAGGCTGCACCAGGCCCAGTTTGATCTGGCAATGTTTCTACGGCTGGATGCCCTTCCTAACGCCTACCACTCCATGAGTGTAGTGGGTGCTTTTTACGTGCCACCGGCACAGGTGGCAGGCGAGTCTGGCAAACGGTCACAATCGGATGGTGCTTTTTATGTGCCACCGGCACGGGGGCCAGGCTGGCAACGGCTACGAACGGATGGTGATATTTATATATCATACGTATCTATATCATATATAAATCTGTCAAGAGTCCCAAATGAACCTACCTCACGGCAAGAGGTGCAAATGAGAGTAGCTGTATCAAACTCATTCTTCACCAAGTGCCATATATTAGACGAGTTTCGTCGTAATAACAGTGTAGCACAAAACGGCGGTGCATCAGCATAGCCGCAGCTCTGAGCTGAAACTAGAAAAAAAAATCATACGTATCTATATCATATATATATATATATAAATCATACATATGTATGTCATATATATCTCATATATATATATATATATATATATATATATATATAAATCATACATATGTATATCATATATATATATATCTTATATATATATATATATATATATATATGATATAGATATGTATGATATATATATATATATATGATATAGATATGTATGATATATATATATGATATAGATACGTATGATATATATATATGATATAGATATGTATGATATATATAAATATATATATATATATGAGATATAGATATGTAGGATATATAAATATATATATGAGATAGCAATGGCGGTGCCCCAGCATGGCCACAGCTCGTGAGCTGAAACTAGATAAAATAAAAAAAATTTTTTTTAAATATATCATACGTATTTATATCATATACATGGTAAGTAGCTTGTTTACCAACCACATGGTTCTGGGTTCAGTCCCACTGCGTGGCATCTTGGGCAAGTGTCTTCTACTATAGCCTCGGGCCGACCAAGCCTTGTGAGTGGATTTGGTAGACGGAAACTGAAAGAAGCCCGTCGTATATATGTATATATATATATATATATATATATATATATATATATATGTGTGTGCGTTTGTTTGCGTGTCTGTGTTTGTCCCCCTAGCATTGCTTGACAACCGATGCTGGTGTGTTTATGTCCCCGTTACTTAGCGGTTCGGCAAATGAGACCGATAGAATAAGTACTGGGCTTACAAAAGAATAAGTCCCGGGGTCGAGTTGCTCGATTAAAGGCGGTGCTCCAGCATGGCCGCAATCAAATGATTGAAACAAGTAAAAGAGAGTATATCTCATATATACCATACATATCTATATATATATAAATCTGTCAAGAGTCCCAAATGAACCTACCTCACGGCAAGAGGTGCAAATGAGAGTAGCTGTATCAAACTCATTCTTCACCAAGTGCCATATATTAGACGAGTTTCGTCGTAATAACAGTGTAGCACAAAACGGCGGTGCATCAGCATAGCCGCAGCTCTGAGCTGAAACTAGAAAAAAAAATCATACGTATCTATATCATATATATATATATATAAATCATACATATGTATGTCATATATATCTCATATATATATATATATATATATATATATATATATAAATCATACATATGTATATCATATATATATATATCTTATATATATATATATATATATATATAATATATATATATATATGATATAGATATGTATGATATATATAAATATATATATATATATATATATATAGATACGTATGATATATATATATATGATATAGATATGTATGATATATATAATATATATATATATATGAGATATAGATATGTAGGATATATAAATATATATATGAGATAGCAATGGCGGTGCCCCAGCATGGCCACAGCTCGTGAGCTGAAACTAGATAAAATAAAAAAAAATTTTTTTAAATATATCATACGTATTTATATCATATACATGGTAAGTAGCTTGTTTACCAACCACATGGTTCTGGGTTCACTCCCACTGCGTGGCATCTTGGGCAAGTGTCTTCTACTATAGCCTCGGGCCGACCAAGCCTTGTGAGTGGATTTGGTAGACGGAAACTGAAAGAAGCCCGTCGTATATATGTATATATATATATATATATATGTGTGTGCGTTTGTTTGCGTGTCTGTGTTTGTCCCCCTAGCATTGCTTGACAACCGATGCTGGTGTGTTTATGTCCCCGTTACTTAGCGGTTCGGCAAATGAGACCGATAGAATAAGTACTGGGCTTACAAAAGAATAAGTCCCGGGGTCGAGTTGCTCGATTAAAGGCGGTGCTCCAGCATGGCCGCAATCAAATGATTGAAACAAGTAAAAGAGAGTATATCTCATATATACCATACATATCTATATATATGTATAAATCATATATCTATATCATATATCTATATCATATATATATATACATATATCATATATATATCTCATATATATTATACATATCTATATCATAACTGTATATATAAATCATACATATCTATATCATATATATATATATATATATATATATATATATGTATCATCATCATCGTTTAATGTCCGTTTTCTGCGCTAGCACAGGTTGGACTGTTCGACCGGGGTCTGGGAAGCCAGGGCTGCACCAGGCTCCAGTCTGATCTGGCAGTGTTTCTACAGCTGGATGCCCTTCCTAACGCCAACCACTCCGCGAGTGTAGTGGGTGCTTTTTACATGCCACCTACGCAGGTGCCAGGGGGATCTGGCATCGGCCACGATCGGTTGGTGCTTTTAACGTGCCACCGGCACGGAAGCCAGCCAAGGCGGCGCTGGCATCATATATATATATATATATATAAATGCCAAAACCTTCCCAGGCGAAGAATGCACCCCACAACATAGACTGGTAGTTAGTGACTTTAGGATCAGGACTAAGAGGGCGACTAGAAGACGACCAACATGGAGAAGAAGGGTCTGGAAGCTAAAAGACCCTGCGAATGGACAGAGATTTAGAGATATGTTACTTGAAGCCTTTGACGAAGTGGAAGGGGGTATAGCTACGCATGGGGTAGAAGACAACTGGACGTTTCTGAGGGACAACCTGCTGAAAGCCGCTGACCAAATCTGTGGCTGGTGCAAAGTCCCCTCAAGACCCAAAATAACGTGGTGGTGGAACAATATTGTTGACAGGGCTATTAGACAAAAGAAACAGGCTTGGAAGGCCTGGAAGAACGGTGGTAGCAGGGAAGTGTATCAGACTGCCAGAAGGGAAGCTAGGAGACAGGTCTATCTAGCCAGAGGGGAGGCAGATAAAGAAAAATTTGCCAATGTCCTGCGCCGTGAGGATGAAAGACTTGAGGTATTTCGTGTTGCAAGACAGTGTGTGAGAGAGAATCGTGACGTGGTAGGAGAGAAATGTGTTCGCAAGGATGACGGTTCACTTGCGCTAAATGAGGATGCAAAGAGAGAGGCTTGGAGATGCCACTATGAAAGGTTGCTGAATGAGGAAAATGAATGGGATAAAGAGAGTCTCCCGAATGTCGACCCAACAGAGGGACCAGCAATCCGAGTTAACAGTTCCTTAGTAGATAAGGCAATTAGAAGCATGAAAACAGGGAAAGCCCCAGGCCCATCAGGAATTACTGCAGAGATGCTCAAAATATCTGGTAGTGTCGGCTATAGCTTAGTCACCCGTATAGTAAACCAGGTGATACACGAAGGAGTCATACCCAATGACTGGTGTAGCAGCATAATAGTCAACTGCTACAAAGGTAAAGGCGACGCCCTAGATACAAATAACTACAGGGGCATCAAGCTGCTGGATCAGGTAATGAAGGTTACGGAGAGGGTTATAGCCCAATTAATTAGAGAGAGAGTTAGCTTAGATGATATGCAGTTTGGGTTCGTGCCAGGGAAAAGTACTACTGATGCTATATTCCTGGTAAGACAGCTGCAGGAGAAATACCTAGCCAAAGATAAGCCCTTGTATCTGGCTTTTGTTGACTTGGAGAAAGCCTTTGACAGGGTCCCCCGATCCCTTATCTGGTGGTCAATGAGGAAACTAGGGATAGATGAATGGTTAGTGAGAGCTGTGCGAGCCATGTACAGAGACGCTGCTAGTAAGGTGAGGGTTGGCAACGAGTACAGTGAAGAATTCCGGGTAGAGGTTGGGGTCCACCAAGGTTCAGTCCTCAGTCCCCTCCTATTTATCATAGTCCTCCAGGCAATAACGGAGGAATTCAAGACAGGATGCCCCTGGGAGCTCCTCTATGCTGATGACCTTGCTCTAATTGCTGAGTCACTATCAGAACTGGAGGAGAAGTTTCAGGTGTGGAAACAAGGATTAGAATCGAAGGGCCTTAGAATCAACCTAGCCAAAACCAAAGTCCTAATAAGTAGGAAGGTGGACCAATCACAAACGACTTCAGGTAGATGGCCCTGCTCGATCTGTAAAAAAGGTGTAGGTAGAAACTCTATAAGGTGCACCAAGTGTAAGCTATGGACACATAAGAGGTGCAGCAATGTCAAAGGAAGGCTAACTAAGAAAATAGTTTTTGTCTGTGGCAGATGCTCAGGAGCAATAAACACTGGAAATGTGCAGAGACCAACTTCTACCACGTTCCAGGGAGACAAACTAGAAGTAGTGATAGCTTCCGCTACCTAGGAGACCAAGTCAGTAGCGGGGGTGGGTGTGCTGAAAGTGTAACTGCTAGAGTAAGAATAGCCTGGGCAAAGTTTAGAGAGCTCTTACCCCTGCTGGTGACAAAAGGCCTCTCGCTAAGAGTAAAAGGCAGACTATATGATGCGTGTGTACGTACAGCCATGCTACATGGTAGTGAAACATGGGCCGTGACAGCTGAGGATATGCGTAAGCTTGCAAGAAATGAAGCCAGTATGCTCCGATGGATGTGTAATGTCAGTGTTCATAATCGTCAGAGTGTAAGTACTTTGAGAGAAAAGTTGAACCTAAGAAGTGTCAGTTGTGGTGTGCAAGAGAGACGGCTGCGCTGGTATGGTCATGTGACGAGAATGGCTGAAGATAGTTGTGTGCAAAAGTGCTACACCCTAGCAGTTGAGGGAACCTGTGGAAGAGGTAGACCTAGGAAAACCTGGGACGAGGTGGTGAAGCACGACCTTCAAACTTTAGGTCTCACCAAGGAAATGACTGAAGACCGAGTCCTATGGAAGTGTGCTGTGCATGAGAGGACCCAGCAGGACTAGTCAGGCCATATCCCGTGGCCCCTACCTGGGACGTAGTCGATCCACCTGTGCATACCTTCCTTCTTGTGACACTTGTGAAGACCTGCTGAGGCAAGTGAAAATCAATCAAAATAGATGAACATCAATGGAATTTGTATCTTTGTGGTACCAGTGCCTGTGGCACACAAGAAAACCATCCGAACGTGGCCGTAGCCAGTACCGCATCGACTGGCCTCCGTGCTGTGGGAACATGGTGGCACATAAAAACACCATCCGAAGACCCGGCAAGACTAGTCAGGTCATAACCCGTGGGCCCTACCTGGGACGTAGTCAGTCCACCTGTACATAGCTTCCTTCTTGTGACACTTGTGAAGACCTGTTGAGGCAAGTGAAAATCAAAACAAATCAAAATAGATGAACATCAATGGAATTTGTATCTTTGTGGTACCAGTGCCGGTGGCACACAAGAATCCATCCGAACGTGGCCGTAGTCAGTACCGCATCACTGGCCATCGTGCTGTGGGCACATAACAAACACCATCCGGTCGTGGCCGTTCGCCAGCCTCATCTAGCACCTGTGTCGGTGGCACATAAAAACACCATCCGAAGACCCGGCAAGACTAGTCAGGCCATAACCCATGGCCCCTACCTGGGACGTAGTCAGTCCACCTGTGCACACCTTCCTCCTTGTGATACTTGTGAAGGCCTGTTGAGGCAAGTGAAAATCAAAATCAAATCAAAACAAATCAAAATAGATGAACATTAATGGAATTTGTATCTTTGTGGTACCAGTGCCGGTGGCACACAAGAGAAAACCATCCGAAAGTGGCCGTAGCCAGTACCGCATCGACTGGCCTCCGTGCTGTGGGCACATGACAAACACCATCCGATCATGGCCGTTCGCCAGCCTCATCTAGCACCTGTGTCGGTGGCACATAAAAACACCATCTGAAGACCCGGCAAGACTAGTCAGGCCATAACCCATGCCCCTACCTGGGACGTAGTCAGTCCACCTGTGCATACCTTCCTTCTTGTGACACTTGTGAAGACCTGTTGAGGCAAGTGAAAATCAAATCAAAACAAATCAAAATAGATGAACATCAATGGAATCTGTATCTTTGTGGTACCAGTGCCGGTGGCACACAAGAGACCATCCGAACGTGGCCGTAGCCAGTTCCGCATCGACCGGCCTCCGTGCTGTGGGCACGTAACAAACACCATCCGATCATGGCCGTTCGCCAGCCTCATCTGGCACCTGTGTCGGTGGCACATAAAAACACCTTCCGAAGACCCGGCAAGACTAGTCAGTCCACCTGTGCATACCTTCCCTCTTGTGACACTTGTGAAGACCTGTTGAGGCAAGTGAAAATCAAATCAAATCAAAATAGATGAACATCAATAGAATTTGTATCTTTTGTGTACCAGTGCCGGTGGCACACAAGAATCCATCCGAACGTGGCCGTAGTCAGTACCGCATCGACTGGCCATCGTGCTGTGGGCACATAACAAACACCATCCGATCGTGGCCGTTCGCCAGCCTCATCTAGCACCTGTGTCGGTGGCACATAAAAACACCATCCGAAGACCCGGCAAGACTAGTCAGGCCATATCCCATGGTCCCTACCTGGGACGTAGTCAGTCCACCTGTGCATACCTTCCTCCTTGTGATACTTGTGAAGGCCTGTTGAGGCAAGTGAAAATCAAAATGAAATCAAAACAATCATCAAATCAAATCAAATCAAAACAAATCAAAATAGATGAACATTAATGGAATTGTATCTTTGTGGTACCAGTGCCGGTGGCACACAAGAAAACCATCCGAACGTGGCCGTAGCCAGTACCGCACCGACTGGCCTCCGTGCTGTGGGCACGTAACAAACACCATCCGATCGTGGCCGTTCGCCAGCCTCATCTGGCACCTGTGTCGGTGGCACATAAAAACACCATCCGAAGACCCGGCAAGACTAGTCAGGCCATAACCTGTGGCCCCTACCTGGGACGTAGTCAGTCCACCTGTGCATACCTTCCTTCTTGTGACACTTGTGAGACCTGTTGAGGCAAGTGAAAATCAAAACAAATCAAAATAGATGAACATCAATGGAATTTGTATGTTTGTGGTACCAGTGCCGGTGGCACGTGGCACACAAGAAAACCATCCGAACGTGGCCGTAGCCAGTACCGCATCGACTGGCCTCGTGCTGTGGGCACGTAACAAACACCATCCGATCGTGGCCGTTTGCCAGCCTCATCTGGCACCTGTGTCGGTGGCACATAAAAACACCATCCGAGCGTGGCCGTCTGCCAGCCTCGTCTGGCACCTGTGTCGGTGGCACATAAAAACACCATCCGAGCGTGGCCGTTTGCCAGCCTCGTCTGGCACCTGTGTCGGTGGCACATAAATCACTCACTACACTCTCGGAGTGGTTGGCGTTAGGAAGGGCATCCAGCTGTAGAAACACTGCCAGATCTGACTGGACTGGTGCAGCTTTCGGGCTCCCCAGACCCCAGTTGAACCGTCCAACCCATGCTAGCATGGAAAGCGGACGTTAAATGATGATGATGATGATGATGAATATCATATCATATATATATATATATATACATATATATATATATATATATATATGATATATATATATATATATATATATCATACATATATATAATATATATCTCATATATATCATACATATATATATACTAGCACTATGACCCGGCGTTGCCGGATCATAGTGCTATTGCTTGCATATACAGCTGCGTGCGTGCGCACATACACGCGAGTACTGTCCAAATCCCCGACCAATCACAAACAGCCAGCTGGCATTCAATTGGCGTATCAAGTTTCGGTCATTTTGATTGGGTTTTGGATAGAAAATTCACAAAAACGTCACTTCTATTGATTTTTAAATGGCTTTGCGTGGTGACTGGGGAAATGTAAAGATGTGCACGACCGCCTATGGACGGTGCGAGCCCTCTAACTGAAAAATTGTGGATTTGTATAAAGGATATACACACAGACAGACATTTGCCGTTTATATATATATAAATAATACATATCTATATCATAAATATATATATCATACGTATATATATATTTTTGCTGTTATTTCAGCTCGCAGCTGCAACCATCAGATGCACCGCCGTTTTGCTACACTGTTATTACTGAGAGTCTCCTGCAATATGTGGCACTTGGTGAAGAATGGAGTTTGATGTAGCTACTCTCATTTGCACCTCTTGCCGTGAGGTAGGTTCATCTGGGACTCTCGGCAGGAAGATGTCCAGCTTTGATTTAAAAACGCCTACATCTACTTTGTGCAGGTTCCCTAGGCTCCTTGGGAAAATATTAAAAAGTTATGGGCACCTGAAACCCAGGCTATTGCAGTAGCTGGTCCTGAAGCGCAATGAAGTTGCTGGGATCTTTGGCACTATGCAGTGTCGTCCCGTCCTAGCATTGGTGTAGCCTACAATGCCAAAATTTGGCACAATTCCTTCCAGGATCTTCCAGACATATATTACTGCATACCTCTCCCGTCTTCTATCCAGGGAGTAGAGTCTTAGCTGTTTCAACCTTTCCCAGTAGCTGAGCTGATGCAAAGAGACGATCTTCTTTGTGAATCTTCTCTGGATTGCTTCATGGTCCGCTGTTAATTTCCCACTGGTGGGTGACCATAACTGTGAGCAGTAATCCAAGCGGCTGGGGACGAATGTCCGCCAGAGGACCATCATGGTTTCCTTATCTCTGGTTCTGAATGTTCTTAGGATCCACCCAGCCAGTCGTCTGCACTTTGTCGCCATCCTGGTAATGTGCACTTGGAAAGAGGTATCATCACTCATGTCGATACCCAGGTCCCTCACAGACTTAGGCTCTGGGATTGAAATTCCCTGTGGACCGGTGTATCCTGTAATTTTAATATTCAGTTTTGGATACTGGTAGCGCAGGGCCTGGAAGTTTTCAGCATTAAACTGCATATTATTATCCTCAGCCCATCTGTAGATTGAGTCCAACTCCTGCTGCAGGTGTGCAACATCGCTGGGGTTCTGTATTTTCTGCGAGACTTTCGTATCGCCTGCATAGCTGGCCAGAGTGGCTATCCGGGCATTTGAGGACATATCTGAGAGGGCCACTATAAAAAGCAGTGGTCCCAAGACAGTGCCCTGTGGAACACCACTCACTATTTGTATGTTCATAGAGGTGGCTCCATTAACCACTACTGCCTGACTTCTATCTTTCAGGAAGTCATGTAACCACACTCCAAGTTTTCCAGCTATGCCGAGGTCACGCAGTTTGTGGCATATCATACCATGATCCACCTTGTCAAAAGCTTTTGCAAAATCAAGGTAGATGACGTCCACATTTGATTTGTTGAGTAACTGCCTCAACACCCAGTCATAATGTTGTAAGAGCTAAGTCAGGCAGCTCCTACCTGGTCGAAAACCATGCTGGGTATCACTCAGCAAGTTATTTTCCTCAAGGAATGCGATTAGTTTCTTTCTGACTACCCGTTCCATGACTTGCTGTTGTGTGTGAAGTCAGAGAGATAGGCCTATAGTTTTTGGCATCTGCTCTACTTCCCCCTTGTATTGGGCAATTATTCCCTCCTTCAGCTTGCTTGGCAGTTTGCCATTCGCAAGAAAGCTCTGGAAGAGAATCTTGAGGGGTTTTGCCAGGGCATGCTTACACGCTTTGAGGAGGATGGCTGGGAAACCTATATATATATATATTGTTTTTTATATTTATATATATATATCATATCATACATATATATTATATGCCATATATATATATATATATATACATATATTATATAGATATGCCATATATATATATATCATATACATATATATGAGCGCCTATTAATAATAATACTGTAATTGTTCCATTGTTGTTGTTTTTTTGTTTCCGTTTGGATTAAAATTATATATATATATATATATATATATATATACATATATATATATGCCATTTATATATATTATATATATATATATACATATATATATATGCCATATATATATATATACATTATATATATATACATATATATATACAGATATATATACATATATATATATATATATATATATATATAAGATATATATATATATATATATATATATATATATATATATATATATATATCTATATATATATATATATATATATATATATATATATATATATACTATATATATATATATAGTCATATAGTCATGTGTAAGCTGAGACGATAAGACGTGTTTACTCCTCTCTGCGCCGGTCAGCAGCAAGCTTCACAGCTACATTCGTCGTAATTGACCATCACATATATTCCTGTATATTTGAAACCACGCTTTTTCCCAACTCGTGAGTAGACTTTTCCTTAACCACAAACTATTTTCATAATTTTCAAACGACCAAATATTTTCAAACACCTGATGATAACTAAAGGATCACCCACACATTAAAAATTAGAAAAAGAGGGAAAAAAAAGAAAAGAAAAGAAAGATAAAATAACTACAAGCTCATAATTCAAATACAAACTTCTCAGTATTACAACAAACATTCTGTACAATCAATTCTACATACTTCTCCTTAAAAAAAAAAAAAATAATAATAATTAAAAGTAATCAACAAAACGAACGAACAAAATAAAATTTAATAAAACATATCAACCAGAATGGCTAGCCACCAAAAATCCAACAAAAACTGGTCTGATAATGAAGTCGACGTTCTTATCAACACATGGCATGGCCTTACCGAAACAGAGAGCATAGGTGCTTCGTGTCTGAACGAAATTGCTAAACGAACAGTTCACCATTTGCAAACTCGATCTGAACAGCAGATACAAAATAAATTAAAACAAATCGAAGTTGCTTTTAAATTAATAAATAAACACTTCGATAAACTGAGATGTGTTTTCTCTTCGAACGCATCACCGGCGCAACAACAACAACAACAACCTCAACAACAACAACCTCAACAACAACAACAACAGCTACAGCAACAACAACAACTTCAGCAGCAACAACCTCAGAGGCAACAACAACAACCTCAACAACAACAACAGGATGAACCACTCCTTGATTCATCTACAATGGCCGATTTGCTAAATGAAACGATTGACCCCCCAGTCATCAGGGTCACACAGCAGGAAGCACCACCCCTTCCTTTCACTGCCCCAGCAGCTCAATCATCATCATTGTCAACACCATCTCCTCTGCTTACTACTACTAGTACTACTCCCACTATATATCGACAAACATCTTTGTCTTGGAATCGACCTCCTCAATCATTACCACTGTCAACATCTCTTCTACCTACTACTACTACTACTACAGCTACTACTACTAATGCTATCTCAAGGAATTTACCTCCTACAGGTCACAAGGTCGCCAAAACTTCAACAAACTATCATCTACACCTTTCACAGCTCACACACACACACGCACCTACACACCCACTCGAAACCCCATCATTTGCCGATATTCTCTTCGCCATAGACTGTGCACTGATAGAGACTGCAAATTCACCCATTTACCTGGAACAAAACGCTCTATCCCCACAAACTACAACAGCAACCACCATAATACAACATCACCACAACCACCAATATCTCAAACAAGGAATCCCCAAATCTGCCGCTATTCCCAGCGAGACAGATTGTGTTTGCACAGGGATTGCCCCTTTACCCATCTCCCGGGGACTCGTCGGACATTTAAAGATAACCACTCACATAAAAATAGCCGCGGCCACAGTCACCTGCGGTTCCCTAGACAGGAAACCACCTCTTCTTCCTCTTTTTTAGCTATAATGAATCTAGCAAAAGAACTGGAAAAAAACATCCGAGCTATCACCCACCGCCATCCACCACTATTACCCCACTACACATGCATTAAAAAGCAATCAAATAAACAAATCACCAAAACAATTAAAACCATCCACTCTCGCCTCAACATTTCTGCTTAATGCCCAAGGCATCAGCCCTTCCACCAATACACAAAAATGGAAGATAAGATTCCTGGAGGACTGGGTCGAGGCCCATCCAAACCACATCCCTTTCTTCGTCCTCACTGAAACCCATCTTAGTGACCTCCACTTGGAAGCCGAGGTGAAAGTGGGACTGCCATTTATGTCCATGATTCATTCTCAACAGAAGCCATGAACATATTTTCGAATGGATACTGCGAAGCAGTCGCTGTATTCAGTCAAACCAACAACTTAACAGTAGTTGGG
This sequence comes from Octopus sinensis, assembly GCF_006345805.1. Taxonomy (NCBI): domain Eukaryota; kingdom Metazoa; phylum Mollusca; class Cephalopoda; order Octopoda; family Octopodidae; genus Octopus; species Octopus sinensis. The sequence goes on along the minus strand of NC_042999.1, from coordinate 130,823,109 downwards.
CTCTACAGACCACCCCAAACGCCCCTACCATGCTTCAAGGAATGCCTCAACAGCATAAAGTGTTTCATTCAGCAGTGTCAACCTGACAACATTTTAATGATGGGAGATTTCAACCTTCCCGGGGTTGACTGGTCTACAAACAGTCTGCCGCCAGGTTCTTCTCTCTCAAACCCTGACAGGGAGGCAGTGGAATCGCTTCTTGACTTCATGGATGACTTCTTCTTGTCCCAACTGGTACTCGAACCAACGAGATGTCACAAAAACGTCTTAGACTTAATTTTCAGCAATCACACTGATACTATCCACAATATTGCAGTGGAGAAAACCCTACTCTCCGACCATGACATGGTTCTCTGTGATCTGAGATTTCACTGGCCAAAATGCAAAACAAATGTTATTCCTCCTGTTCATCCATTTGACACTATGGATTTCCACAATGCAAACTGGGAAGCGATCAATAATGATCTTGCACAAGTCGATTGGTCCTTCACGCACACATACACACCCACTAACATCAAAAAGTCCTGGCAGTCACTTGTAGACACCATCACGAACATATGTGCAAGACACACCCCATTAAGATCTGCAAACAAATCTAAGTGTCGAATCCCTAGAAATAGAAAATCTCTCATAAGGAAAATTAAAAGAATCAACAAAAAG
>NC_042999.1:130792449-130814949 GCF_006345805.1 Octopus sinensis | reverse complement strand
CCTGTTCAATCTGTAGAAAAGGTGTAGGTAGAAACTCCATAAGATGTACCCATTGTAAGCTATGGACGCATAAGAGGGGCAACAACACGAAAGGTTAACCGAGATGATAGTTTTTGTGAGCGGCAGATGCACAGGGGTAATAAACACTGCAGATGCTCTGAAAACAGATTCCATCACATGCCAGGGCGAGAAACTAGAAATAATTGATAGCTTCCGCTACCTAGGTGACCAATTCTGTAGTGGGGTGGATGCTTGGAGAGCGTTGCCACTAGAATAAGAATAGTCTTGGCAAAGTTCAGAAAGCTCCTACCTCTCACCCAGAGTGAAAGGTAGATTGTATGATGCATGCATGTGCACTGCTACACGGCAGTGAAACATGCGCCGTGACTGCTGAAGACATCCGTAGGCTTGAAAGAAATGAAGGTAGTATGATCCGTTGGATGCGTAATATCAGTGTGCACACACGACAGAATACAATCGCCCTGAGAGAAATGTTGGACATAAGAAGCATCAGATGTAATGTGCAAGAGAGACAACTGTGCTGGTATAGTCATGTACTGTGTATGGATGAGGCGGTCTGAGTGAAGTATCACTCCCTTTCCTTTTCTTCATGGGACTCTTTGATGGTGATTTCTCTCTTCTTTCTCTTCACCACTGTATACCTTTCTTCCATATATTCTACAGGCTTTTGTTCCTCTACGCTTTGAACCTCTTCCTCTCCTTGGTGTTCCCTCTCCATTACTTCCTCTTCATGTTTCCGGGGACACTTAGCCTTCATGTGTCCCCGTACTCCACACTGAAAGCATATGGGAGGTCTTCCTTCCACTACCATTCTTAGCTTCATCTCGTCGGGTAATACTACCTCTTCTGCAATTTTGAGGATATCTGGTAAACTGATTTGGACCGTCACCTCAAGGCCGTATCCCCACCAGTTTACCTTTGTTATTCTTGTAATTTTGAAGATTTTCGTCTCCTCTTCTGTGTTGTAGAGGATGGCTGCCACCAGCCATGCCTCGTCAATTTCCGGGGGCACTCTACCAACCTAGCTCTGGTCGCACGTTTGTCACAGTAGGTTGGCAGTAGTATACACTCAGACGATCTCAAAGGCACAGTGGAGTGCTTTATCGCTTCTTGTTCGCTCGCGAAGCGAACCTCCACTGTACCATATTTCTTGCCTTTAGAATAAAACGTTGTGAGGCTCTTAATTTCTTTTATACATTCTTCCACTACCTCCGTTGCAGCTATCTCAATCATTTTGTAGCTATAGACAGCATTCTGTAAATCACTGTCCTTTCAACTATTTCCTTCGGCGGAGTCAACCATAGTCTGTCTCCTTCCTTCGCTATCAGTTTGTTGAAATTCTTTAAATTCATCTCATCTATCTTCACCTCTCTTACTTGTAAAATATCTGCTGTCAAACTTTTCCCAGTCACTGCAGATTAACTGCCTGCTGGAACTGGTTGACTCTGCATTACTTCGTTAGTAACAACTTCACCCATAAATGGGGAAGAAAACAAAAATTAACAGGTAACGAACAACAATTTCGATAATTCAACACTTAGGTACAGTAGACCTTCAACAATTAAGCAACAAGCGACTTACGTGAAGTGACTAACAGCAAATTACAACAGGGAATCAAATGACTCGACAACTCTGGAGACACGACTATCACTGACTGCCTACTACGTACTCTCTCTACTTATAATGACTAAGTTATTCCATTCGTTACGTGGGAGGGGTGTGCCATTATTACTAATTCCCTACATCTCCCCTTTTAAGTTTTTATTAGGAAGTGTCATTTTATTTAGCCAAATTTTTTTTATTCACCCCACCTCCCCTTTTTTTTAGTATTTTTGTCATACAATTTAATATTTTTTTGTAATTGGTATCTATTTTCAGGAACTCTGTATGTTTTCTTTTCCTCTCACTTGTACACCTGGGTTCAATCACCTGTAGTGGCATTGATACTTGGGACATATCATACAACCATTCCATTGGTTCCTCCAATTTCTTTGGTTTGCTTTCCATGAATCTCTTTTATCTGTTGGTTCCTGTGTCTCTTTTTTATGCCCTTTCTACTTTTTACCCAATACATCATTTTACCTATGCATTTGATAATTACACCATATTCTCAAATTTGTTTTCCATTCTTGTATGCCCTCATATACACCTTTCCAACAACTTTAAATAATTTAGCTATGTCATCCCTGGCACTTTTTCTTTTCTTGCCAGGTAGCAATTTATCAAAGACTGATTTTACTTTCCTTGCAAACATCAGCTCTGCTGGTGAGTTAGCCCCTGGTGTATTCAGGTTTGGTGTCACTTGGTACACTCTTAAAAATTGTAGTAGAGTTACTTCATCTGTGACTTCCTTATTCGATTTTCTAAGGGCTCTTTTGAAGATATCAACAAAGTGTTCTACTTGTCCATTAGATCTGGGATGGTATGGTACTGTAGTTGTATGTTCTACCAAGAACGTTTCACAAATTTAAAAAAATTCAACAGATACAAACTGCATTCCATTGTCAGACAACTATCTTGTTTGAGATGCCAAATCTTGCAAACAGTTTATGTAAAAAATTTGTCACACTTGAGGAGGCTGGTTTTTTTACACTTGTAAATTTCAGGTCATTTCGAAAAACTATCAACTACCACTAAGCAGTAAGAACCATTTAAAGGCCCAGAATGTTTACTTTTTATCATAGGGCAATGTTTTATTTAATTTTGGTCTACATACATGTGTTCCAGTCTGTTTTACTGCAATCTTTTGTTTCAGTCCTTTAGTCTCATTTGAACTTTTGATTGAACTGATTATATTTCCATATATATATATTGAATAGTTCCATCCACTCTGTGTCAAATTTTTGAATTTTTTAACACATAAATCTTTGCCTTTTTGTAAGATTTTGAAATCTTACACTACATGCAAATTCACCAAGACAATATAATTTTTTATCCTGTAACATCATGTGCTACGTTTTTAGATTTAATTAATTTTGGCTTACCAACATATTTCCATGTTTTGTCATTTATAATGGTGATGCCACTACCAGTGTCCAATTACATTTTAACACTTGTACTTCTGATTTTCACATTCGTGAATTTCCTCATTGTTATATTTCCTATTTCTTCTGATGACATACTATTTAATCTTTTTCCTTTGTTCTGTCATTTTGTCCTCTTTGTTCTACAATGTATCTTTATGTCCTATATTTCTGCAACAAAAGCACTCCATTTTTTTTTAAATGGACAATTTTTCCTGAGGTGTATACCTCCACATGCAAAACATGGGTTTATTTCCTGGTTTTTGTCGTGTTTTTAGAAAACACTTTATCTCTATTCTGACTGTTTCACACTTGCTTTACTTGGAAACAACCTTTATGTTCAATTTTCTCTGTGTTGTGTCTTAATTTGACTATCCTTTCACATTCATCTGACACTTGCTGTAGGGTTACATCCTGGTTTTGTTCCAGCTTTGCAAAAATTCTAGTTCTAACTTTTGCATCCTTTTCAGCAGTAAGTCCCATTTGGACATATCTGGATTTGATTTGTCCAGCTTAAACTTCTTGCATTTCCTGTTTACTCTACCAGCATAAGTGATGTAGTTCTCATCATTGTTTTTCTCTATGTTCAGATGCTTACAATGTATGTTGAAGAACGAGCTTTTTTCACTGAAAATTTTACACACTATATCTATTGTGTCATTAAAGTTTATGTCCGAAGGTTTTCTTGGGAGTACATAATTACTGTATTGTTCATGTTCTGTTGCTGCCAGTTCTCACAAGATTAAGTGCAAACTCAGATTGCAAACTTTAGTTACATTTCACATTAGTTTCTTAAATTATGGGTAAAAAAATTACCTGCCATGACCATGATGTGGTTAAAATTGAGATGAATGTTTTATTGTGAAGGGGACATGTGGAAGAGATAGACTCAGGAAGACGTGGGACAAAGTGGTAAGAAAGGCAGGGCTAGATTTATAGGGGTGTGGAGGGGGCGAGTGCCCAAGCATTTGTGATACTGGGGCCACCCTGCAACAATGAGCTTGTAGCACTTCTCAGCAATCAGGCATGAAAAAGCTCTCTTTCAATATACAAAAGTATCTTGAGTTCTTAAAAAGTGTAATGGACTCTCTTTTATGATAAACAACCATAGATTTTGCCACCTTAGAGATATCAATTAATTCAATTAAAAGCAGTCCCAAGGCAGCTTACAATTCTCAAGGGAATTGTTGCTGCTTTTGGGACAAAGACAGAGTAAAGGGAAACTCCTGAAAATGAGTGTGTGTGTGTGTGTGTGTGTGTGTGTGTGTGTGTGTTGTGTGTGTGTGTGTGTGTGTATGTGTGTGTGTGTATGAGTGTGTGTGTGTGTAAGTATGAATGTATATAAAGATAAAGAGATTGAGAGAAAGAAGTTATTGTCAGATTCCTTCTTTCAATGCATCACTGAGCAATAACCTTGGCTTGACCAATCAAGTCAAGGCACACACACATGCACACATACACACACACACACACACACACACACACACACACACACATTTCTACTTCTAAACGTATTTCAGTGAGGCATTGAAAACTTGTCTTATTTTATGAAACAAGTAAGGAAATGTTTCAAAATATAATTTTTGAATTTAGTTTTAATTATAAAATTACATCTCCCAACAGCTAAAAGCATTCTTTTTCGGTTTTAGAATTATTGCATATATATTCAAATATTTTCCATTAAATCAAACCCTTTTTCTTTCATATTTTTTCCTATATTTTTCATTATTCTGTCAAACACTTGAAAATACCATATGGAAGTGGGTCAAGATTGGTAACTGGGTCAAAATGAATAATTTCTGATTTCTTGTTTTATTTTTTCCCTACCTGTTTAGAAACCATTACATTGCAATTATTGCATCCTCATTTTGTACTGTTGCATCATCTTTTGGAATAAAAATTGGTCAGTATAGTTTACATAGTTGTTGTTAAAGCTGAAAGTTTGAAACATAAGAGACAGGTACTTTTTTGTTTCAAGAAATTTTTCTTCAAATTTGACTTGATTGTAATTGAGGTTGATAAAAAAATATCTGGATAATTTTTGATGTTTAACCATCAATATTCTTTTCTCTGTTTGATTTTACATAATTTTTTTTCCAAACTAATATCTAATTTGATAATCTTCAAGTTAAAAAAAGTCTAAATTGGGGCAAAATGAGTAATGATTAATTTTAGTAATTATTTCGCTTTAACTGCTTAGTGCAAAAATATGTATGGAAGAAAGCTACTCCAGCAGATCAAGAAAAAGCTATAGAGAATATTTTATGTTGAGTTTTTAGATTTAGTTCCATATTATGTGCTATTTTTCTATGATCCCCTTTCATTTGATCAAAATATTTAAAATTTTTGTTGCATTTCTGATTTTTCTGGTGTCTGAGGATGGATGTTTATGTGTATGAATCTTATTTTCAAATGTAATTCTAGAAAATTGGAAAAACAAATTTACTTTATCTTGTCTTACTCATTTTGCCCCGCCTAAATTTGTATTCCAAATGCTCAAAGAGAACAGTGATAATTTTCTGAAATAGTGTCCTGAATAGGTTTTACTGCATTTAGAGAAGGTCTTTACTGATATAGTTTTTGCAAGGTAGTGAACATTTGTAAAAAATATTTTTTTTTAAAGTAAAAAAAAATTCTGTAAATATTACTCACTGTGCCCCACCGAAGCCTACCGGAAATTGAAAAAGCAGACATTCAGAAATAACCGTTTGAATTTTCCAATTTTTATCAGGATTTCCCTCCACATTTTTTTTCACACATTGCAAAACAATGAAGGGAAGCCGTTTTAAGAGAAGAATCCATGTCTTTTAAATGTTAGTGACTCCATTCCCCCCACCCCATCATCATACAAACACATCATGCTTTTGGAACAGCAACAACCACATAAATGATTTTCCATTTTCCACTCACACACACACACACACAAAGTAAGAAGTTTTCATCATTTGTGTCTACAGAAACAAAGTGAAAGAAACTGGCGCTTCTATTGTGCTTCGCGGATGCGCGAAACTGCATCACATTTTCATTTTCAAAAATTATTTTTGAAAAACCAATAATAAAAATAAAGAAATTAAAACTCTAATAAATTGAGAGGTTTAAATGGGGATGAACATATTAAACTAAATTTCTTTTTGTAAAATCGTAATCCTTGAGGTTTCTAAATATAAATCTGGAAAAAAAAAATGTCGAAACATGTTATGCCCAGTTATATGGTGTGCTTCGATCAGGACTCTGCCGGTCTAAATGCATGAACTAAGTTAACGAAGCCAGATTATGATGAAAATTGAAAAAAGGTTTCATAGAAGTGTTATAAAAACGGTGTTTCAGAATTAAATATTTCAGTGAAATCGAACAATTATAAAAAAAAAAAATTCATTTTTATTTATGTTTATCATGTTTAATACGTGCTAATCATCATCGTTTAGCGTCCGTTTTCCATGCTAGCAAGGGGTTGGACGGTTCTACTGGGGTCTGTGAAGCCAGAAGGCTTCATCAGGCCCAGTCAAATCTAAAAGTGTATAAATTTAAAATTTTGTATTTAACTTATAATTTTTATGATTTTATTCTCATTCCTGTTATATCCCGCTTTTTTTTTTTTAAATTTGGTCGCAATCATTTTCTTAATCTCCACCCCCAGCATGGAGTAATAGTTTAGCTGAATTGAAAGAACGCATTCAGTTAGCAGTGCAGGAGATAATTCCTGAAATGCTTGAAAATGTTTCGCAACGCTAAGGATGGAGTTGGAATTTGAAGGGATACAGACGGAACACATGTTGAAATTTTTCAATAAAGTTTTGAGGTAAGATTTTTAAATCTATTTGTTTTGGCATCATAATTAAATGATAAACATAAAATGTCTTTCAGTTTTTTTTTTAAATTGCCCAGTTTTATTGAAATAGTTAATTCTGAGACACCCTGTATTTAACGGCTAAACTGGAGAACAATTTACAAAAAATCTTTTGATAACTGAAAGAGAAAAAGAAGTGGCAATCTTAGTTTCTTTTCCCAACATATTTGTTTTATTTTGCTGACGCAATCGTCGAGGTAAACCAAAATCAGTAAATGAAATGAAAATACTGTCAAAAACACAAGCATAAGTATAAATATATATCCATACAAAAATAAAACTTAATATTCACATCGATTAAATTATGGTCATGCTGTTGTCATTGCATGAATATTTTACATCCGTTATGTTAGCACAAACAGTATAACGCCGAAATAAATGTTTTATAGTATTTAGTGCAGCGCTTCTTGTTTTTGACCTCAGATTCCACAGGTGGCAACTTTATTTTTTTACTCATCACCTCTGGTTTCATAAAATAAGCACCAGTAATATACAGTAGTCAATTTAATAGACTAAATTCCATTCCTACAAAATCTCGCCTTGAGCTGAGTCCACAGAAATTTCTATTAATATTATCAAGACAAGTTTTCTGAGATCCAATCGGACATACTTATATAGGCTTTGATAGATTTAGGTAATGGCAACCGCTCAATGAATGGGTTGATGTTTGTGTCTCCACTGACTTCATTTAATTTAGAACGAATTGAGGTTCGACACATTTCACTGAGTGTACAAGGTGTTTTAATACGTTTACGTAACCAGTCGAGAAGGTGTCGTCTGGCACTTGAAATGTCCGAACCCGGTTGGACGAGTCTCATAAATGAACGAGAGAAGCTGGGTACACGACGTGAACATTGATCAATTTCATCCCAAGTCACCGGATATCCGGCTAAAACGTAAAGTTTCACTAATCGGGTTTCACACCGATCAAACATATCAACTAGAAGACTGCGACTGTAACGTCCACGCTTTTCAATGCGACATCCGTTTAGAATAAGTATGATACCAACGTCCGTCTGATCAATGGAAACAGCAGCTGATAAATGGGACCAGACACCGTCACTGTGACTCAGAAGACTGCCGTATTGAATGAAAGATTTCAGAATCGAACTTATGTTGTAGCTATTCCGCGATGCAATTCGGTGGTAAAATATTGCTGTAAGGAAAGGTGACATGTTGTTTCTTTGTATTAAGTTGATGTCAGCGCCATAGTCAAGCAGGCAAGATATTATGGTTTCATTACCAATTCGAATAGCTTCATATAATGGTGACCATTGACAGCAGTTAAGAGCATTCACTGACGCACCACATTCACAAAGCACAGATACCAACTGATCGAGATTTGAGCGTGTGGCACGGTGCAGTGGTGTGTTGTGTTGAATGTCGCACGTATTAACATCACAGCCTAGAGCGATCAGGCAAGTTGCTATTTCCAATTGTCGATAGTGGCAAGCTATGTGCAAAGGTGTCTGACCTTGGTTATCTTTAGCGTTTATATCAAAATTAGCTTCAATGAGCAAACACAATATCTGTAGGTTACCATTTTCAGCAGCATAATGTAAAGGTGTCCGACCTGATTGGTCACGGTGGATATAATTAGCACATTTGCTTTCCAACAACTCTTGAACATTTGAAAGACGTCCATCTCTGGCGGCTTCAATTAAAGACCAGTCACCTTCGGCAGATTCAGGCATTTTCTCTGTTGATTTTTGTCCAAAAGCCTACAACTGATCGAAACAAAAACGAGATATTAGAATTGAACTTTTGAAAAATGAAGCTTGTTTCATGAAAAAGAAATTATTTTCAAATATTTTGAAGGCTATATGTAAAAATATTGATTACAAATTTTGGCATAAGACCAGCAATTTCAGGACTGGGGTAAGTCGATTACATCGATCCCAGTACTCAACTGGTACTCAATTTATCGACTTCGAAAGGATGAATGGCAAAGTCGACCTCAGCGGAATTTGAACTCAGAGCATGAAGACGGTCGAAATGCCGCTAAGCATTTTGCCTGCTATGCCTTCTGCCAGCTCCGTTACCCTATTTGTATGTCAAATATTAACAAGGAAATTATTTTTTAATTGTGATATTGAATTTATTTTATTTATACAGTACCGTACTAATATTTGTCTTTTAAATTTTAACAGTTAAGCCGAAGATTTTAAAACTGATATCTACAACACAGCATTTGATCTACATCAAATAACAAATCTTACATTGTTTAAAGGAAAGTAGGAAAAATTTGAATCTGAAATGTAGCGAAATAGTGCCTGAAAATAATGGTTTTTATAAGAATTATAGAAAAACAAAAATACAACAGCGCATAAATAGCACATAATGTAATCGAGAATGAATGCATTCAACAAATCTGAAATAGCTGTGCGCGAGTGTAAATATGTGTGTATGTGTGCGTGCGCGCGTACACGCACGGTAAGTTTGATAAGTGACATGCGCACAACGTTTCGCTAATGAAGAATTTTTGTAACTTTCTGTCGATTGAGTGGAAAAACAAAAGAAGAAAAAAACACTGAACACATTTAGTAGGAGTTACATGTATTATACAAAACAGTCTGATTCGGCACCATGCGATTTAAAGTTTCGTGGGTCCCTAACAGGCATAGATTACTGAATGGTATTTCTCCATTCGACAATGAAAGTCTGAAAGGGACGGGCCTCTATTAGACGCCCGCAAAACTTTAAATCGCTCGGAAAAGAATCAAACTGCTTTAAATAATATACACCTTCTCCTCGACTTACGACCGAGTTCCGTTCCGATTGACATGTATATATATATATATGGATTTGATAGACGTAAACTGAAAGAAGCCCGTCATATATATATATATATATATATATATATATATATATATATTTGGTAGACGTAAACTGAAAGAAGCCCGTCATATATATGTATATATATATATATATATATATATATATAATTATATATATATATATAATTATATATATGTATGTATGTATGTATGTGTACGACGGGCTTCTTTCGTCTACCAAATCCACTCACAAGGCTTTGGTCGGCCCGAGACTATAGTAGAAGACACTTGCCCTAGGTACCTCGTAGTGGGACTGAACCCGGAACCATGTGGTTGGGAAGCAAGCTTCTTACCACACAGGTGTGTGTTTGTGTCAGTGTTTGTCCCCCTCACCACTTGACTACCGGTGCTGGTGTGTTTACGTCCCCGTAGCTTAGCGGTTCGGCGAAAGAGATCGGTAGAATAAGTACCAGGCTTTAAAAAAGAACGGGGGTTGATTTATTCGACTAAAATTTTATAAGGCGGTGCCTCAGCATGGTCACAGTCTAATAACTGAAACAGATAAAAGAAAGAAGAAAAAAAGAAGAAAAGATTCCCATAACGATGCCTACATAATATCTTCAAAGTCACCTGGCGAAACAGAATTACAAATTGAGAAGCAAATCCCAGCTATTGCAAACATCATTGATCTATGTCAGTTTCACTTGTGTTAGGTCAGATTTTGCATCTGTCAAACATTTCATATTGCAAGACTGCAATGATGTGGACACCGGAAGGGGGGGGGGATACGGAAAAAAAAACTAGTCCAAGAACATCTGGTGTCGGTAACACTAAGAAGACCTAAAATGCATGAGGACCTGTTAGACAGGAGCAGAAAGAATCGCAGGAAATTGACGAAGATGGAGAGACCTATCTATCTATCTATCTACCTACCTATCTATCTATCTATCTATCTATCTATCTATCTATCGATCGATCGATCGATCGTAATGTAAGAGTTGTAAAATATATCCCTTGCTACTAAAGGTACAAGGTCTGACATTTTTGGGGAGAGGGATAGTCGATTACATCGACCGCAGTGTTCAACCGGTACTTATTATAATGACTTCGAAAGGATGAAAGGCAAAGTCGTTCTCGGCAGAATTTGAACTCGGAACGTAAAGACAGACGAAATACCTATTTCTTTACTACCCACAAGGGGCTAAACACAGAAGGAACAAACAAGGACAGACAAACGGATTAAGTCTATTATATCGACTCCAGTGCGTAACTGGTACTTATTTAAACGACCCCGAAAGGATAAAAGGCAAAGCCAACCTCGGCGAAATTTGAACTCACAACGTAACGGCAGACGTAATACGGCTACGCATTTCGCCCGGCGTGCTAACGTTTCTGCTAGCTCGACATACCGCTTAGCATTTTCCCTGGCGTGCTAACGATTCTGCTATCTCCGTCGCCATAGTCATAATGTATATTACAATATACATTACATAGCACAAACATTATCTAATACAGAACTCATTACGTTGGGTTGTTTGGACAGATACGTTTCTTGTATCAAAAGTTGACGCTCTACTCTCAGCTACTCCTGAGACTGGGCGCTCACGATTGTGGGGGTGGATAAAGGGTTTATGGTTTTTATAAGGATGGGTGGACATTAGATGTATTTGGATAGATGAGCGATAAAAATCTTTGAGTATTAGCACACACACACACACACACACGCTAGCGTTATTGTGGTTGGCGGGGAAGAATACGATCTGTCAAGTAAAAAAAAAAAAAAGGAAATAACCAACTCAATGCTTTGCACTGGTTGGGATTTTCTTCGCAGAAGTCTGTCCTCGTTTGTAATATTGTTTCGCTAGGTGATTTTGAGGGTCTTCCATATGCATCGGTAGTGGAACGTGTTGTTCAGCTTTTTGTTCACGTTCACAAATACGTATTTTCCATATTTCATAGCCATATAACTATGTGGAAATGTTGGTAAAACTAAAGAACTGTATTGCCGAACCTTCATTTTTGTACATATGCTTGTTGTTGACCATAATATTACACGAAGATGGGAAAGAGCAGGTTTTAATAATAAATCACAACATTTGTTTCTGCATCGGACACCAGCTTTACATTTATATATCACTAGCAGAGATACCCGGCGTTACCCGAGTTACATACAATTGAAGAATTAGACTTTTCTGTTATATTTTCTGTAATGAACTGGAATACCTATGTTTCGAATTTCATCAAAATTGCAGATGAGGGTTATTTCCCTCTTTACACATACCCCAAAAATTGTAATCGAGCCACATCTATCCCATACTGCTGATTTTTATGCGCATATTCCAAAATTCCAGTCTTATAGAACCTGTTAAAAGGATTTTGCTCCTGAAAAATGGAGGTCATGGAGCTCTAAAATGTGAGAGTTAACGCCCCTGTTGGGGGTGGGTGTCTTAATGTCAACCAGAGAAGTTGAATTGTTGAGAATCTTTTTTACTTGGGTCTTATATCTGTTGTTTGAATTTCTTTGAAATAGGAAATATATGTTCACTGGGTTTGTAAAAGAGAGCAAAGCTACAGGAAACCAAAAGACGAATGATCACAATAAGCAGTCAGCTACAGTACCTTAGACGTTACCACTCCCAATGTAGTATTCGTCATCATCCAGTTGACAGGCACAGCCGTAAGATGCATTACGAATCTATAGCAATTGGAAGGGCGTGATCCAACTGAAGTAAACATTAACAACTGTGTGACGTGAGGGCTAAGGAGAAATGAAAGTTGGAGTTTGCAAATGACCACTATACTGATACGTAACTGGACAGAATAAATATACAATCTATAAATGTCTTTGAATAACCAGTCACTCATCTGGGAAGGTCTTAAAATCAATGTTACCATGTGGGGACTATGTGTGACCCAGTGATAATAAAAAGACTGAAAGGAGATTTGCAATCAAATAACTTTACTCAACACTTTGCAACTGAATCAGTGGAGGCATAGATGCCTTTCATTTACTTGACAATTTATGCACCATTTTGCAGAAATCACAATGTAAGTGTATGTCAAAGCAAACTCTTACACTGTTGTACCATTGAATTACAAATAATGCACATCTTCTATGCTCGAATGACCCCACAACTTCCAAGAGTACAATTATTCGTCTTTGCTTAGATAAAATGACAAAATTGTGGGTGTTAAGTCCCCATGAAGGGGTCTTTCTAACTTGTAAGAAGAGGAAATTTAATAAATATTACTTCATTTGTATCTAATATCTATGGTTAAAATTTCATCAACAGCAAAAATATATGAATTGTCATGGGGTTTGTGGCCCTTATGCATAGAATATAATTTCCAAATTTCGTAAAGATCCATTCAGTACTTTTGACTTAGTTTTGGATCATAAAAGAAATGACTAAAATTTGGAAGTTAAGGCCCCCATTAGGGTGTCCTAGAATCCTCATGTGAAGTGGAAACTTTGAGAATACTTCCTGATGTGTGTCAATTACCCGTGGTTGAAATTTCATCAACATCGAAAATTTATGAATTTTCATGGGGGGTTCTGCCCCCTTTAAGCCATCCGAAATTCAAACCAAACATATTGCATTATACCCGCCCTTATGCATTGAATCTAAGTTTCAAATATCATAAGGATCCATTCAGAAATTTTGGTCCATGAAATTGTATGAAACACACAGCATTACCCTTCTCCTTGGGCTTCGATTTTGTGTTCCAAATTTCATTATGATCGGTGCAGCAGTTTTCGAATGTATAAGTAATACACGAACACATAAAGACATTGTCTTTGATATAATAAATATGAATGTACACATATACATACATGTATATATATATATATATATATATATATATATTATATATATATATATATATATATATATATATATATATAATATATATGTGCGTGCGTGTGTGTGTGTGTGTATTATATATATATACACACACTCACACACACAAAGATAAATTGATAGATACAACTGAGTGGGCAAACAAAAATATGAGACACAGCGTAGTGCTTTTTTATGTTGATAAGCCTGGTACTTATTCTATTAGTTTCTTCTTGTGAAACCAGTAAGTTATGGGGATGTAAATAAATGAACAGCAGTTGTGAAGCAGTGATGAGGGTGAAACACAGAAACAAAGTCACACACATACACTTAAATATATACATACATATATATATACGATTGATTTCTTTAAGTTTCTGTCTACGAAATCTATATATATATATATATATATATATATATATATATATATATATATATTATATATATATATATATATATATATATAATATATATATATATAGAGAGAGAGAGAGAGAGAGAGATAAATTGTGTGGGAAAACAAAAATATGAGATACTGCCTAATGGGTTTTTTTATTTTGATAAGCCTGGTACTTATTCTATCAGTTTATTCTTGTGAAACCAGTAAGTTATGGGGATGTAAATAAACGAACACCAGTTGTTATGCAGTGATGAAGGAGACACAGACAGACTTACATATATATACGATTGATTTCTTTCAGTTTCTGTCTACAAAATCCACTGACGAGGCTTTGGTTGGTCTGAGGCTATAGCAGAAGACACATGCCAAATCACCACACAGTGGGACTGAATTGAGGACCATGTGTTTTGGAACCAAGTTTGTTACCACATAGCCACACCTGCACCTGTGTGTGTGTGTGTGTGTGTGTGTGTGTGTGTGTATGTGTGTGTATGGGTGTATATATGTATGCATGTATATATGTGAATATATATGTGTACATATTACATATACATCTATCTATATATATCTATCTACACATATACATGTATACATATACATCTATATGTATAGAAATAAATGTATACATATACAGCTATACACACACACACATACATACATACATAGGTGCAGGTGTGGTTGTGTGGTAACAAACTTTGTTCCAAAACACATGGTCCTGGTTTTAAATTTAAATTTAAAATAATAAGGGTGAGAAATTGAATATTAATTTGATTAATATGAATTGAAAACCAGTGGTGTAGCATAGAAGACTATAGCGGATCTTCTTCTAGCAAAATGGATGTCCACTGTTAATGGTTCATCTCTCTTATATAATAGTTTGACTTTAATAGTTTCAGTATTAAAGTGAAAGTATCTGACATTACAATAGAGAGATGTTTTTGTTTCACTTTTAACGCGTAATACTGAAATAGTGGAGAAGATATGATATTGTTGTGGGCTCACCCTAGGCAAGAAGTTGCCCATGACACTCCCTGGACTCTAAGTAAGGCATGTGTAAAATTTGAATGAAATTGGATGTGTAGTTCTCAAGTTTTAGAGATTCACACCGACAGACAGACAGACAGACAGACACACATTCTCAGTTTTATATATATAGATTATATAAGATTATTCTTTAGAATAATCTTATAATTAAATATTTTCCAGTAACAGCTGTGTTGGTGCTTCCTCAGGTGGAATGCAATCAAGAGCTGTCGGATTTATTTGAGTTTCATCAGATATAGCATGCCTATCATTCTCCATCAATCAATTTGTTAGATTCGAGGGAGACACATAGTTGTAGTGATACAAAACCAAATACAAATGTAATATCACAATAATAGTATCAACAACAATAGCAGTAACAGAATAAAGGCGAACCGAATGATACTAATAATAATAAAAATATTAAAATCAAATCTTTAAATGATAGTGATAATAAGATGAAAATGAAATAAAACTGAAGATGGCTTTTACCAAGCAGTAGACGAAGTGTGACAATGGGTTAAAATGAAATAAATTTACAAGGGATTATATTTTATGTGTGTGTATGTGAATGTGTGTGCGTGTGTGTATACATATACATACATTATATGTACACACACATATATGTATACATGCACATATATACACACATATATATATATAGGCATGTGTATATATAGGTATGTGTGTGTGTGTATACAAAGAAGACTCCGCCGGTTACGACGACGAGGGTCCCAGCTGATACGATCAACGGAACAGCTTGCTCGTGAAATTAACGTGCAAATGGCTGAGCATTCCACAGACACGTGTACCCTTAACGTAGTTCTCGGGGATAATCAGCGTGACACAGAGAGTGACAAGGCTGACCCTTTGAAATACAAGTACAACTCATTTTTGCCAGCTGAGTGGACTGGAGCAACGTGAAATAAAGTGTCTTGCTCAAGGACACAACGCGTCGCCGGGAATCGAACTCACAACCTTACGGTGTATACAAATAAATATATGCACACTCACACATATAGATATAGGTATGTATGTATTATGTATGTATGTAAGTATGTATGTATGTATGTATGTGTATAAATTCTTCTCTATTGTTTTCAAATTTTGGCACAAGGCCAGCAATTTCGACGAAGGGGATACAGCGATTACATCGACACTAGGATTCAACTGGTACTTATTTTATCGAGCCGGAAAGGATGAAAAGCAAAGTCGACTTTGGCGGAATTCTTCTGTATATATTAAATACGTTTTCATCCATTTATTTTTTTTGTAAAATTCAAAAGCATTCATACGCATAAAACACACGCACACACACGCACGCACACGCACGCACACACACACACACACACACACACACACACACACACACACACACACACACACACACACACACACACACACATTTCGCAGTATCTTTTTTATTTATTTATTTATTCTATATAACTAAACTAAAGGTATTTGGAAATTTTGTTGTCCACTTTTGCGTAATTTCATAAATAAATTAAATTCTAGCATGGCCATCATATAAATGCACATTTCTAATAGACGGCAAGGAAATGGCTGTTGTTATCTTCATATATCAACTTGAGAATATAGCAATGTTAAGCTGGGGGTGGGGGTAGCTAATTTTGATTAACGAACGCTTTTCATGTATAACACATAGCTGTAGAGTTGGCAGCGAGGTGAGAGGAGTTGCAGGATTCTGTTTCAAGACAGCTCGAAAGCTGAGTTACTTTCTTAAGCAGCAATATGGTATCATTTATAATGGTGGGTAATGCTGATGAGCGTAAAATTTTGTAGACTCCCCCTGCTCCTCCTCCCCTTCCCCCTGCTCCTCCCCTTCCCCCTCCTCCTCTACCATTAATCCTCCTCTTCCTTTTTAAAGGTATATCCTTCAGCGTTAGAGAGAAAGTATTTGTGCGTTTGTGCTTGTGGAACGTATTTAAGTAAACAAACAATATATATATATAAATATATACAGGTGCAGGAGTGGCTGTGTGGTAAGTAGCTTGTTTACCAACCACATGGTTCCGGGTTCAGTCCTATTTCGTGGCACCTTGTGCAAGTGTCTTCTACTATAGCCTCGGGCCGACCAAAGCCTTGTGAGTAGATTTGGTAGACGGAAACTGAAAGAAGCCCGTCGTATGTATAAATATATATATATAAATATATATATGTGTGTGTGTGTGTGTGTGTGTGTGCGTGTGTGTGTTTGTGTGGCTGTATTCGTTCCTCAACATCGCTTGACAACCGATGCTGGTGTGTTTACGTCCCCGTAACTTAGCAGTTCAGCCGAAGATACCGACAGAATAAATACTGGGCTTATAAAGAATAAGTCTTGGGGTCGATTTGCTCGACTAAAGGCGGTGCCCCAGCATGGCCGCAGTCAAACGACTGAAACAAGTAAAAGAATAAAAGAAAATAAGAATATATATATATTGTATATACTATATATGTGGCTTATTATATATATATATATATATATAGATATATATATATATATAAAATATGCATATGAACATATATATACATATATATATATATATACATACATACATACATACATACATACATACATACTACATACATACATATATATATATATAAACTCTTAGCTTGCAGAAAAATAAATGTGTGTGTGTACATGCATGCGTGTGTGTACGTTCGTGTGTGTATGTGTGGAATGTGCGCGACCTTTTGAATTGCATGTAAAGCCTGTTCAAATGATACCCACACAATTTCCGCCAGCCGAAAGCTCAGGTAGATTTGGGGTTTTGGGATAAAAGCCAGTCAACCCAAGATCGTATGCATTGGGATCGAACTCGCGACCTCACGTGTGCGAAGCGAATTTCTTACTCGTTCGGTTGTGCCTGTAATCATACGCATATTCATACATCATACATCACAGAGTCTGTCTTGTATCTTCGATTCGAACACTATCTCATTTTTATACAAAATCTATAAACATACACACGTATGCGCACACACATGCGCATATATACACACAACCAAGCAAATAAACACACAATACACGTGCACTGACACAAAATCAACCAACCAACCAACCAACCAACCAACCAACCAACCAACCACACACACATACACACACACACAAAACCAAACAACCGACAATCCACCGACCAAACACACACATACAGATACAAAACCAACTAGCCAACAACCAACTAACCATCCAACCAACCAACCAAACACACACACTTTCTCTCTCTCTCTCTCTCTCTCTCTCTCTCTCTCTCACACACACACACACACACACACACACACAAAACCAACAAGCCAACCAATCAACCAACCAAACAAACACACACACATACACAGATTTAAACAATACATCTCAGATTGTATCTTCGATTTGAACGCTCATTCACGCTCGCGCGCGCGCACACTCGCACACACAAGCACGCCATCGATAAACATCTATTTGTATGTTTGGCCCTCAACACCAACCAAAAAATGAAACGAAACAGACTTCTTTACATGGTCTGTCACAGAAAGCTGCAAACGACTTTCTATATAACAACACAAAATGGTGAGTCACATAGGGGAGTCCCTGATTCTACAACAGTTGGACAGGGCATTGAATTCGTTTCCAAGTGTGTGTGTGTGTATGTATGTATGTATGTATGTATGTATGTATGTGTGTGTGTGTGTGATTGTCGTGCGCTGATGACGGGTAAATACCCAGAAACCTGGGTCATATATGATATATGATTTATAAAAACATGTAACATACTAATAAATATCTGTAAATATAAAACCATCCGGATTTCTGAGTACCTCATTTCTTCTAATATATATATTTCTTTATTGCCCACAAGGGGTCTAAACATAGAGGGGGCAAACAAGGACAGATAAACGGATTAAGTCGATTACTTAATTTATCGACCCCGAAAGGATGAAAGGCAAAGTCGACCTCGGCGGAATTTGAACTCAGAACGTCAAATACGGCTTCGCATTTCGCCCGGCGTACTAACGTTTCTGCCAGCTCGCCGCCTTATTTTTTCTAATATATAATACCTGTACATCATCTCCAAACCTTCTAATATATGTATGTATGTGTAGATATGTATTGTGTAGATGCGTGTGTGCGTGCGCACATGCAATCATGTAAAATAAAAACCCAAATAAATAAAGAAATGATTAAACGACCTGTTTCTCCTTCTTGTCTTCCAACGAGTGCTGACAATGTTTCGGCTTTGGAACTGCCATCCTTAGTAAATTATAATTTTTTTTTACAAGGAAAATTGATCAACAACCATATTTAAGATACCATTCTTGTGGTTAGCGAATTCTTGAGAAATCAGATATTCCGTCGGTGAAAGAAATTTACCAGACGAATTTCATAGATTAAATGGCCAAAATTGGTATATATATATATATATATATATATATTCCTGTTCTTTTCTTTTTTTTTCTTGTTTCTTTTTTTCCTACTGTTTGTTTTTTTTTTCCTTTTCCCTTCTTTTCAGTAGCTGTTGTTGATAGTCATTGGCTTGTAAACATTTAAAGAAATTTTGTTTGTGATGAAAAATAAACGTTATTCACCAGCGTTGCACATGATTTACAGAAATCGAAATACCGATTAAGCTGAAAGATGCAGATTGTAGTGGGAGAAAGAGAGAGAGAGAGAGAGAGAGAGAGAGAGAGAGAGAGAGAGAGAGAGAGAGAGAGAGAGAGAGAGAGAGAGAGAGAGTGAGAGAGAGAAAGAGAGAGAGATGAAGAGAGGGAAGAGGAAGGTTTTTGTTGTCTTGAGGATGAGTCAGATATATACGATATATATTTTCTAAGGGTAATATAATTGATACATGTGCACTCCGTAGCGCGTGTGTATGTGTGTTCGATTATGTTGCGTAAGAGAAAGGGAAGCGATGAATAGAAGACAAAGTGTATATTAGCATATGTATGTATGTATGTATGTATGTATATTATGTCTGTCTGCCTGTCTGTCTGTCTGCCTGTCTGCCTGTCTGTCTGTCTGCCTATCTATCTGTCTCTCACTCTATATATATATGAATGTGTGTGTTTGTGTATGTCTGTCTTTCTGTATGTATATATACTGTATGTCTGTATATATATATATATGAATGTGTGTTTGTGTATGTATATGTCTGTCTGTCTGTCTGTCTGTCTGTCTGTCTGTATGTATGTATGTATGTATGTATGTATGTATGTATGAATGTATGTATCTATGTATGTATCTATGTATGAATGTGTGTGTGTATGCGTTATTCATGCATCGAACAGATATAAACAACAGTATTTACAAAAGCAAAAAAAAAAAAAGGAAAAAAAAAGATCCGCAAAAACCAACTAAGATACCAAGCGCACTTAACCAAGATATTAGGTAGAATGGCAGAGGAGAACGAGACTAATCAGTAAAGATAAAGGTAAATATAGAAAGTTACAATAGCATCGCTAGCATCTGTGGTAGATAGAGAATATTTACGTTTGCCAAGGATATTTATAAATCTTTTAGCTGCAGAACCTATCTTTAGGCAGGCGTCAAATTCTCTTGATATTCCATATAGAATACCGTCTGTAAACGTTATACTTTCGTTATTGCCTATTTCATTCAGGTACGTAATTCAGGTACTAAGTTTCGTGTTTTGTAGTGCAGGAATTTTTCTTGCAAACATTTTTCATAATCATTCATATACATGTATGTGTATACAAATTATGCTATGTTAATGTGCGTATATATGCACATATACAAACATGCACATGCACACACACTCATTATATATAGATGTACTCACACGTATATGTGTGTGCGTGTGTACATGTGTATATATTATACATAGCAGTATATACACGCGCACGCGCACACACTATCTATCTATCTATCTATCTATCTATCAACTTGTGCGAGGTTAGACGTTTTCCATTTAGGAGGATGAATATAATCGGTTGAACCGTCCCTTCGTACGAAAGTGATACTTATTAAAATCGCTCCCGGGGCGGGGTGAAAGCTAAAGATAAGCTCGGCATGATTTGAACTCAGAATTTAAGAACGTTAAAAACATAACTAAATAGCGCAACGCATTCATTCCGGTGCTCTACCAATTCGTTATCTCGGATAGATATTTATTTTTCACATTAAATTTTCTTGCTACATATATCCAGCAATGGGTGATTGGCTCTAGCAACCTTTTTCTTCATTTCTACTTATTTATTTGAAGAAGTGTTTTTTCAATTAAATATCCTCTCTACTATCAGAAATATAGCATCGAAGTGGCTGAGACGTGAGAGTCTTAGGTAGTTTCAGCTTTCTGCGTTCAAATCCTGCGGAAGTTAGCTGTGCTTTTCGTTCTTTCTGAGACGATGAAAAAGTACCTTCCCAAGAGATCAGTGTAGGGTCAGAAATGTTAGAACGTCGGATAGGAGACCTCCAGATTTCTCTTTCGGCTCTTTGTCTTCTGATGGTAAACAACCGTAACCAGTGGTGGCTCGTAGATAAAATTAGTGGGGATGCTACTTCAGAAAATTTTTAGCCGTTGTTTTAATATTGAGTAAAAGGAAACAAACACATAGAAAGAAAATTTATACATAAACTTGATCAGTTCGCGTTTTAGCCACTGCCGAGTAGTGTGTTTAATTTGTTCACTGAATATCACCGCGAATTCCCCCTTGTTTTCCAAAAATCCCCACTAGATCACAAAATAAGGGGAAAATGTGCCCTATTTTTCAAATCCTGCAGCAACACTGAAACTGGAAGCAGGATACTAATCTAATTCTACACTTTATCACATTTAAGAATATAAACACATTTTTAAGCACAACACACGCGGAGTCGAAAAGAAACACTACCTTTCACCCGGCACTGTCGTTCACGCAGTGCTCTCTCTCTCCTTTGTGTGAAGCTTCCTATCTCGGACATGTGAGCATACGCACAACAGCCAAACACCGGGTTGCTGGAACTGTGAAGCGCACAGTTTTATACAAGGAATTTTTATATATTTTTTTCATAAACTAGAGGATGGCTACTAACATTAAACTTAAGGATTATATAATGTACAAGTATAAAGAAAGAATTAAAGAAAAAAGGACTCATTATATTGAATGTTATCGATAATATCGAGTGGAAATGGGGGGTGGTGCTGCAGTTCCACAGTTCCTATATACGAGCCGCCATTGTCTTTGCGTTTCTTTTGAACTGCAGCAATAGGAAACTTTCATACATCGGTAACTGTTAGTCTTTCACAAAACAAAACAAAACTTTGCCTTCGTCTCCAATTTGGAAAGGAACTTGGTGTAGAAATCCATGGCCACTCATGAGCGAAGGGGACCCTAGTCATCCAGAAGTACAGTGTTATTTTTTTGTCTTTTACTTGTTGAAGTCATTGGAATGCACCTTGATGGACTTTGGTCGAATAAATCGACTCAGGTACTTAGTTTCAAAGTCTGATACCTATCAGATCTTTCTCTTTAGCTAAAGCACTAAGTTACGGGGACGTAAGCAAACCAACACCAGTTGTTAAGCAGTGGATGGTAACACACACACACACACACACACACACACGCACGTACACAAGGCTTTGGTCAA
>NC_042999.1:130757449-130787449 GCF_006345805.1 Octopus sinensis | reverse complement strand
CACACACATGCGAGCGTATAAAGGCATACGTAAAATGAATACATGATAATATATAGAAACTAAAGAACAAAGTATCCAGTATAAGGAGTAGAGTATAATCATAATAATAATAACAACTACAGCAACAACAACAACAACAATAATGATGATAATCCTTTCTAATATAGGCATAAGGCCTGAAATTTTATAGAAGAAGACCAGTCGATTAGATCGATCCTAGTACGCAACTGGTGCTTAATTTATCGACCCTGGAAGGATGAAAGGCAAAGTCGACGTCGGCAGAATTTGAACTCAGAACATAAAGACAGACAAAATGCCGCTAAGCATTTTACCTGAATCCTTTCAACCATATGCATAAAGCTTGAAATTTTGAGGGAAGGGGATAGTCGATTACTTGATTGATACTTATTTCATCGATTCCAAAAAGGATGACAGGCAATCAACTATTATAATTGAATCATTTACACACACACACACACACACACACCACACACACACACACACACGCACACATTTGTGCGTACTCGTATATGTTTCAAATTATAAACAGGAGGAAAATATTACTCAATGCATTTAATACAATTTATTGAGTGAGTTTTGCAAAATTGTTTCAAAAACGGAAACGGTAAACCCAAACAAGCGATGGAGGGAAAGTCGAGATTCGAACACACACACACACGCACACACACACACACACACACACACACACCACGCGTACACGCATGCACACACACACACTCACACACACACACACACACACACGCGCGCGCACACGCATGCACACACACACACACACAGACACACACAGACACAGACACAGACACACACACACACACACACACACACACACACACACACACAACTAAAACTGGAATTCATTTTGGCCTGTATATTTTCGTTTATGATTCTTTTTATCAATTAACACTTAACTTCCTCTTTCCATCGTTTCCTGTTTTCGTTCAGAAAAGAACGTATTTCCTTCAGGTCTATTATAATTAGAACCAAAGATTTTTACAACAGCCATGTGAAATTGTGGAGAATTAGCATTGAAAGAAGTAAATTTTTGCTATGTTAAGCTCCCCTATATACACATAAAAATATACGCATATGCACATATCCATCCATCCAACCATCAGTCCGTCCGTCCGTCCGTACATACATACTTGTTAATGTATGTTAATAATAATGATAATAATAATAATAACAATAATAACAATAACAACAACAACAACAACAACAACAACAATAATAATAATAAAATAATAATAATGATAATATATATATATATAATATATATATATATATAGATAGATAGATAGATAGATAGATAGATAGATAGATAGATAGATAGATAGTTAGATTCAGATGAATATGGTACTTACGTTGAGGCACCCGAATTTAGTACGGTATTATCCATACAATTTCAAAGTAAGGTGATTAAAATCAAAATAAGCAGCAAGGATATCTAGAAGTAATGCAGTACGAACGTTTCATGCAACACCATTTAATTGAACAATGCAATCATTACATCAATTTAAAATGTCGAGCAATCTTCAGCTGCAAGACATAGAATTTAATTAAAATAGAACAGATGGATACATTAGTATAATAATAGTATACTAATGTGTCCATCTGTTCTATTTCTATGTCTGTTCTATTTCTAATTCTATGTCTTTGTGCAGCTGAAGATTGCTCTACATTTTAAATTGATGCATTGTTCAATTTAATTGGAGCTGCATGGAATGATCGTACCACATTACCTCTGGATATCCTTGTTGCTTATTTTGTTGTTTAGCCCAAGGTAATCTCCGATGGAGAAGACCTATAACAAAAGTCAAATTAGCTGTGGTCATCCTATTGATGACTACACGATCCAAAGTGTCCTTTCTTTCTAGTTGTATGAGATTTGAGTGTAACTTCGCTGCTGTATTTAGTAGTTCGAGCGACCATCGAGAAGCTTGGTATTTATGTTTATTAGTATGTATTCTTGCCGTCTGTATATGTTGGGGTTACTGTGTGCCTGTATAACGATCTTACTGTAAGAGATATAGGAGGGGTTTGGTTGTTATTGTTATAAGGTCTGTTATTGTTATAACGTCTATTATCGTTATAAGGCCTATTATTGTTATAAGGGTGGAGGCGCAGTGGCCCAGTGGTTAGGGCAGCGGACTCGCGGTCGGAGGATCGCGGTTTCGAGTCCCAGACCGGGCGTTGTGTGTGGTTCTTGAGCGAAAACACCTGAAAGCTCCACAAGGCTCCGGCGGGAGTGGGGGTGGGGTGGGGGTGACCCCTGTTGTACTCTTTCGCCACAATTTTCTCTCACTCTCTCTTCCTGTTGCTTGAGTAACGCTGCGATGGACTAGCATCCCGTTCAGCTGGGTGGAACACATACGCCACAGAAACCGGGAAACCGGGCCCATGAGCCTGGCTAGGCTTGAAAAGAGCGAAAGAAGATATGATTGTTGTAAGGCCTTCTTGCGATTCGTTGAAATGCTTTTCTTACATATATAATAAATGACACCGAGTGATTCAGAAAGCAAACTAAGAAATGCTATGTGGATATACTATAGTCGTTTTTGTTGCTTAGCTCTAGTTGGCTCTGATCGAATGGACCTGATCCACTCTAGCCGTGGCTATCCTGCATTTTTGTATACTAGTGACTATACGGTCTGGTAATTAGGGTATATTTACCTAAAACTGCACATGCACATACACCCACATATATCTATACATGCGTATACACATACAAATCGATAATACATATCGATGTATATATGCATACATAATTAAAAAATGTCATGTTTCCGAGTACAAAACTGGAAATGAAGTCCAATCTGATGATCGGAAAGGAGAAATTCGAATAACCAGATGTCAGGTGTTAGCTGTTGTACATCTATCTATTTATATCTATGAGAGAGAGAGAGAGAGAGAGAGAGAGAGAGAGAGAGAGAGAGAGAGAGAGAGAGAGAGAAAGAGAGAGAGAGGGATAGAGGTAGGGAGAGAAAGGGAGGTACATATATATATATTTATATATATTTATATTTACTTATATACAGAAAGATAAATATTTATATAAATATATTTATACATCCTGCCCACCAATAATATAATAACAGTATCTATTGCTCGATTGGTTAATTAGCTCTCTTTACTCCAAGGAAGTAGGATGGGACGAAAGGGCGTCATTACGTCCATAACATTTCTAAAGTCATTTACTACGTGAGTGCAATTTCTCTACCCGACACATACAGATGTATGTGTGTGTGTGTGTGTGTGTGTGTGTGTGTGTGTGTGTGTGTGTGTGTTTGCGCGCGCGCTCGTGTGTATACAACAGGCATGGACAGCCTTTTACGAGAATCGATCGTCATTAGGCAGGTCAACTGTTAAAACACTGAAGGTAATATTTCGTTAGGCATAAGAAGGCGTCGAGCTAGCAGAGCCATGTCTGTCTTCGTGTTCTGAGTTCAAATTCCGCCGAGGTCGACATTGCCTTTCATCATTTCGTGGGTCAATAAAATATCTACCAGTTAAGTACTGAGGTCGATGTAACTGACTTATCCAACCCCTCGAAATTGCTGCCCTTGTGCCAAAATTTGAAACCGATATTTCGTTTGGCGAAAGGCGGCGTGTTGGTAGCATAATGCTTAGCGGCATTTCGTTTGTTTTTACGTTCTGAGTTCAAATTCCGCTGAGGTCAGCTTTGCATTTTATCTTTTCGGAGTCAATAAAATAAGTACTTGCTGAGTACCCGGGTTGATGTACCGTAAATCTTCGAGTATAGTCCACCCTTGAGTATAATACGCAGGGGATTTTTAGAAGGCTGTACCTCTGAAAAACCTAAACCTTGTGTATAATACGCACCCCTTCTCTAACTTGACCCAAGGAGGTCTATATAACATCCTTGGTTTGTAAAAATGTATACGGTAACGTCCTTTATTATTATTGTATATATAACATAATGCAAACGTGTAGCTTTTTTGTGCATTTTGTCAGCAGAAAATAAAGAAATAACAGTAATAACGTTTAATAAATGTTGCTTATTGCAAGTTATGGATGATTCTTTTATGATTTCATTGCTTTCAGGCTTAGCTTAATGCGTCTGAATAAACCTTGCCGGACAGCAAATAGAGTCTCGAACATTGCTTAGAAAATAAATTTCATTTTTAACCTCGTGTATAGTACGCACTAGGGATTTTGACCTTTAAATTTTGGGGAAAAATGCGGATTATACTCGAGGATTTACGGTAATCGGCTTACCTTATACCCCGAAATTGCAGGCATTCTGCCAAAACCTGAAGCCAATATCTCATTAGCCGCACTATTCAGAAAGAAAGTCCCGCGGACCGCAGGTTGCTCATGACTGGTATACATACATACATTTCTTACATTATATATATTACATAATGGCAGCGAGCCTGTAGAATCGTTGGCGAGAGGGATACAATGCTTAGCGGCATTTCTTGTGGCTCTTTACGTTCTATGTGTGCGTAGGTGATGGTGCGTGTCCTCAATACCTCTTGGCAATCGGTGTTGGTTTGTTTACATCCTCGTGACTTAACATCCTCGTTGTTTACATCCTCGTGACTTTGTTTACATCCTCGTAACTTACATCCTCGTGACTTAACAGTTCGACAGAAGAGACCGATAGAATAAGTGCAAGACTTTTAAAAAATACATACTGGGGCCGATTTGTTCGACAAAGCCCTTCAAGGTGGTGCCCCTGAAATGAGTAAGAGCCAAAGGAATAGAGACAATGCCTCTACAAGGAATTATTTGCGCCACGCTATTTGACAAATCCTTCATAACCAACGCCAGAAATGTTGGTGGCCTGCATTAATATTTTTTTATATCGAATACCCACCACACACATTAAACAGCGTCTACCCAATTAATCGATTCGAATATCTAAGTATATTCCAATTCAAAACACAGAACAGCATCACATGGAAAATACATTAAGTTTCCCTAACTAATGCCACTTCAAAAAATACCCAAGAAGTTAAATAAAAAGAAACAAAATAGCGAATATGCACCGAGTGTAGTTATGTGACTCATATCAGATTAAAACGTCAGCGGAACAGTTTTGGGGGAAATTAATTCTCAAAATGCAAAATAATTAGTAAAAAATATCAGAAGAAATACGAGAAATTAAAAACTACAATATATTAAAACAAAATAAAATTATGTTTAAACCAATGGTAGGGCGTTAACCAAGTGGTGTAGATTTGAATCCCCCCAGACCGTCTCTTTCGCATCAATATTGTTTCCCTTTATTCCTGGTTGGCGCTATTTCATTCTACTTAATGCCATTAATGCCCTGGACACCATCGGGAACATATCACAGTTTCCCGTCCTTGAAAGATCCTCAGACTGTGTCTATATAAGAATCATATATCAAAAATACGCGTCTGTATGTATATATGTATGAACACACACACAAACACGCATTCACTGATTTATACTTATGTATGTGATTGCTTATGGATGTGTTAATATAAATATGTGCATAGTTCGACTCTTACACCCTCTGCACACACTGGCACACACTAACATACATACATACATACATACATACATACATACATACATACATACATACATACATACACACTAATATTTATGCATCCAATTAAACTTGGAACATTCAGTGCAGAGTTCCAAACAACCAAGATCAAATAAAAATTTGTGTTTATCGTAATTTGTCTCCCTCTCTCTCTTACGCGCGCGCGATGCGCGCGCACACATGCACACGCACGTATACGCACACGCGCGCAAATGCACAAACACACACGCATGCACACACACACATGCATGCACACGCATGCCAAGCACACACGTACACACACACGCACAGATATATGCGTGCGCTTTGACACCAAACCGTACTAATAAGAAGGATAAAAAAATGTACATACACATACAAACACCACACACATACACATATATGTATGTTCGCGGGGGCGCGGACACACACACACACACACGAAATGGGCTTTCGCCTATTTTCTGCTTATCAAATTTACTCACAAGGCATTTGTAGGTCCAGCGCTAAAGAATAAAGCACTTGCCCAAATGAGACCGAACGCAAATCCACGGAATCGCAAAGCGAAATTCTTAACTGCTCAACCATGTTTGCATTTACATGTATGTATGTATGTTGTATGTATGTATGTATGTATGTATGTATGTATGTATGTATGTATGTATGTATGCATGCATGTATGCATGTATGTATGAATCTTCTATTTTTTAAATATAAACCTTCCATTGAGGAGGGAGCCTGTTTCCAACAAAGATACAAGGTTCCATCTTTGGGATGTAGTTAACACAGACAAATTCACATTTGAAACTTGAGAAAAGTCTTGCATATTTTCACTGTTCCACTCACACACTGCACTTGTAATGTACGAATTAGCCGGTTGATTTCTTTTTCTGATAATCCCAGTTTATCCAGATTCTCATTTAAGCATTTATTAACAAAACCTAATGCTCCAGTTATTATTGGTATGAATATGAATTCATAATCTGGATATAAAAGCTGGAGGTTTCGAAACAGTTGTCCATAGATATCCTCTTTTTCTTTGATTTTCGAAGAGTTGTTTATATCTGCTGATTAGCTGACCTCTATGATGGTACATGTCTTTGCCCCTCTGTCCCAAACAACAATATCTGGTCTGTTATGTTTACATTTGACGTGTGTATGTATGTATGTTCAAGTTGACTCACCACCTAAAACACCGGCTTGAACTAGGACGAAAACCATAAGTGGTGTTGTTGCTGTCTAGCAATGAATGGCTATAAGTGGTTTATCATTGAGCGAGTACATGTACACTAGAAAGAAAGAATGATCAGACAAACAACCGGTAATAGTTTAAAGCATGAATCTTTTGGGAGATGAACAGTCGGATGTGAGTGTATGTACACTCACACAATTGTGTATTACTCTGGCTACTAGCCACCTATTAACACTTTTTTCAATTGGTTACTCACTTCTTATCCTTCCTTCCTATCTCTTTCTTTAATAATACATATTCTCAGAGTTATTAAGAAACAATAAATATATAAATAGATAAATTAATAAAAATAGAAGATAGGAATAAAAATGTTTCTTTGTTTTCAATGCAAAACGTTCCATCCCAGACTGTTCCATCCCAAACGTTCCATCCCAGAATGTTCACAATAAGCAGCTTTCAATATACATAGATATATGTCGATATATGTATTATATGCACGTGTGTGCACGCCCGTGTACACACACACACACACACGCGCACACGTAAAGAATCTATATATTGCTTCCTGCATAATTAAAACTATACACTACACATCCTCCTTCATGGTACTCCCACCCCGAATACTTTGGTAGTTTGAGTCAGCTAACCGGGTGGAGATTCACTAGTTCTATGCCAACCATGTTTTTACCTCAACCTATCTTAGACTACTAAAAACGGTCCCGTAACCTTCCTCCATGGCATCTAAATCTCCCCCCAAACTGTACCTTAGGGTCTTTCATGAGCCCTAGGACCCACAAGGCCGGAGCTTACCCGTTACAAAAGTACCCGCCCCCTGAACGGGACACCGGTCCCTCGCAGGGTTTACTTCCCAGCAATTGCTAGAACTCGTTTATAATTGAGTGGACTGGAGTAAAAGGAAATGAAGTGTTTTACTCAAGAACACAAATCACTGCCCGGTCCGGGAATCAAAACCACGATCTTACACTCATGGGTGCAATACCCTAACCACTATGTCACGTACCTTCACAAATTATACGTTATTGTTCTAAAATAAAGAAGAGATTGAATAATGTGGTCTGGAGTATACTATTTCGGAAGAAAAGACATTAAAAGCATGAATGAACGACATTGATCATAAATTTTCACGATGAAAGCCGAGCTGGGTGGGGTTAAACATCCTAAAATTATCCTGAAACACTACACTCCAGAGCTAGCTTCTGACTTTTCCTGACTTGTGTGTGTGTGTGTGTAAAGTATATGCCAATTTTTGGAAATACGCTACAGTGTCACTCCATCCTTGCAATCTCTCAGATTATGGAAGAAACCAATCTATCGCTCCCCCAATATTTAAAAAGTCATAGAAAGAGTTGTTTAAAATTATTTCCGTCATCACTTTCAGTTCTTGACTCCACTCAGTGTCCACCCGTATAGCTTACCTAGAACTAAATCTACTCGGGATTTTCTTTCTATGGCATTCACTAGTGGTTTTGGTCTTCGAAAACATTGGCGGAAACAATACCATTTCACATGACATTGGTAAAACTTTCGGTCATGTCTGCCATTTTAACCGCCTAGCAAAATTTCCCGTCTGTTGTATTTACTAGTCTCTCATTTCTGGACTCGGTTTCCTAGCAAGGAGACCGCATCGTTGCAGCTATTCACTCTGATGCATTCAATGTTTAGTCGTATCACCACACAAGAGTACACATTAACAACCAACACACTATCACATCTAGCAGCACACACTCCTTTAACATTCCTCAGGTAGAAGCTACCCACAGACAAACCGAAACACCGCACACCAAATATACACAGACAGATCTTAAGAGCACCGTTTAATTTGAACGTGACAACCTAATTTCTTTCAAGAGCACAAACATTTAGTTAACTGTGTAACATCAAAAAACTGCCTCATATTACATCCTGCACTCTTAAAAAGAGACACCTTGGAGAATGTGTCGGAAGAAAAGAAAAACGGGATGGTCATGGCTTGAATGGCTTTGATCATAGGTTTACTTAATCAAGATTGACCTAAAGATAAGCAACAACAACGACGGCGACGACGATCACAAAACCTCATGAATAGCAACTAAAACCATAAAAGTTACTTTAGGTGTTTCACCTCACAACCTCTGGTTTATATATACAAATGCACGTCCGCGAAAAAACGCATACACGCACACACACACATATACATTCATTTCATACATACATACATACATACATACATACATACACACTGTCAAAACCTCATCATAAATACAAGAATTTCATTTAAAAATTTGGGACATACTTCAGTTTTGATGATTAGGTTGAAATACATCAAAGTATTGATTACATGTTTGGGACAGTGTCACACACTCTAACATTCTCGATCACATAGTAAAGAAAACCATTCGATTGAACCTCAATCACCCACACGTCGCAGTCAGTAGCTAACAGACATTATTTCTTCCCTTTGTCTCTTCTACTACTACTACAACAATGATCTTTGCTTGTCTGAATTAACTAACAGCCTACCACTTCCATCCATGCCTATCTTTGTTTCCTTTTCTTGTCACCATTACTGTGTCTCACTTCACTGAACTCGCACTAAACATTCCCCAACCACCCCAGAATGCTCAATGCCGCTCCAATATCATAAAATTTTAGGATTCACGTTTTTCTTAAAGCCCATCAACCTACAGGCATTGAAGCTGACCTTTCACTTCATCAATTTTACAAGTTAAGAAGTGACTTTGTTGGAAATTTCTAAGCTGGTGATATTGGGCGACTATCACGCATACATACATACATACATACATACATACATACATGCATGCAGACACACGCGTGCGCGCATATATATATATATATATATATATTATATATATATATATATATATATATATATATATATTATATATATATATATATATATGTATATATATATATATAAATATATGCATATATACATACATATATGTACATACCTACATATATATGTATATATACATGCATATATGGGTACATGACATCAAAAAACGTTGAACACAATAAGAAAGGAAAATATAAAAACAAAAACATAGAAACGTACTTATTTTTCGAAGAACGAAAAAAAGAAACAAAAACAAACAGAGAAACGAGACATGCAACATAAAGAATATTCCCCTTCTTCAGTTGTCCCTGTTTCATGTACTCCGCGTTACGAAGGCAAGGACAATACGCGACTTAGTTGAAACAATCCTTCCCGCAAAGCAAATTAAATAAAATTTGCGATTTTTTGCGGAGGGTGAAAGTGGTAACAAGAACAGGACAGTGAGAACAAAACAGTAAAAACAAACGGTGAGGGCTGTTAAACCAAGACGATAGAAAAATTATTATGAACGCTAGGAAGACGAGCTTATGAGAGGAGACAGTATAACAACGTGTTGTCTTTAGGAAGGTAACGGACAGAAAGATAGATTCTCTTTCGTCACGTGTCACCGATGAGAGAGTCGAGGAGAAGGAGTGAGAGAGAGGGAACGATGAAGAAGCAAATATGCAACCGCATATATATTCGCCTTTCTACTCCAAATATACACAAACAGATACATTTTGAGAGAAAAAGTAAGGGAAATTGCTACCGTTGCGTATGAATAATTTGTGTGCATGTGTATAAGCATACGTCTTTGCGTGAATACTAAGTAACTTGTGGGATCAAAGTTGGTGAAAAAACTCGCTAACTCGAAAAGAAAATACAGGAATGAATAAAGGAAGGAAGGAAGGAAGGAAGAAGAAGAAGAAGAAGAAGAAGAAGAAGAAGAAAAAGAAGAAGAGGAGGAGGTAGAGAAGGAGGGGAGGAGTAGAGATGGCGAACGAATGTGACTCATTGTAATACATAAAAAGAATTATTAACGACTATACTTACTTTCAGCGATGTAAAATGTTATGTTAAATGTTTGTCTCTAGACATTCACAAATAACGGATGATTTAATGCTTTGTTCTCTCTTGGATTGGTATTAATATTATTCTTTGGTTCTTCTTCTAGAGCTGATGTATTTGTAGTTGTTACTATTTCGGTAGTTGAAGTATTGTCAGTTCATCCCGATAATCAACAAAATGCTTGTTCTTCCATAAATATGAATTCTTTATCCAATCTCAACGATTGTAGCCTATAGGAGAAAAAATATAAGATAATTGAAAACAAAACAAATTTTAAAGATATAATTAAATTGAAATCTCTAAAATTCAGTAGTATTTAATCTGTGTTGATATTTTATAGGCTATTAAGGCGGCAAGCAGGCAGAAACATTAGCACGCCGGGTAAAATGTTTAGCGGCATTTCGCCCGTCTTTACATTCTGCGTTCAAATTCCGCCAAGTTTGACTTTGCCTCTCATCCTTTCGGGGTTGATAAAATAAGTACCAAACGAGCACTGGGGTAAATATAATCAACCCACTCCTTTTCCCGAAATTGCTGGTCTCGTGCTAAAATTTGAAACTGATATTTTACAGGCTTTTTCGTCCTGTGTGAAGATGTATTGCTGTAGCTTTCAAATACGTCTTCGTGCAGGACCACTCGGCAGGCCTCAATAACGATGGGAGGACAATTTTGTTAAATGATTTGAACTAAAATGGAAAAGAAAGGCGCAATCAAGAAAGAACTGAAAGCGCATTGTGATCAATGGTGTATAATAACATTCGATAGTCTGGTCGATACAGTGTTACAGAGATGATGTACAACAAAAATGTTTATGATTTCAATGAAGATAAAAAAAAAAAGGCATCGATTATGCTGGCGTGAGGAATCTATGAGAAAACAAATACTACAAACATAAAACAGACATACCACAGAAGTAGTTTATGACGAATGTTCAGTGGGCTGCTTGCACAAAAATGATGTGCTACAAACTGATATCTTCACAATGCGTCTTAAAATTACAAATTACTCCCTCTCCCATCCCTGCTTGTATGCGCGCGCGTGCGTGGGTGTGATTATCATCACACTTGGAATATTTTATAGTACACTAGGTAAACATCAGTCCTTTCCAATTACTTTAATACAACGAAATAACCTACATACACAACAAAACATATACATACACACACACACACACACACACATACACTTAGATGTGTATCCTTAAATAAATATATACACACAATACCGCACATACACTGTAATGCATGATCATTCATGTATAAACTAATTTAGAGTGTTTATTATTATTATTACGCAAAATATTTTTATTTCTCCCTTTCAGTTTTTGGACATTTTTATTTTCGCTTTACATTAATTTCTCAACTGATCTCTTTTCGACACAAAATACGTTTTATGTAACATGTATCCAGAAATAAAATCAAATTTACTCCACTTTAAATAAATATTGCATTGAAAATGATTATTGCTTATTTATTTCTTTATTGCCCACAGGGGGCTAAACATAGAGGTGACAAACAAGGACAGAGATTAAATCGATTACATCAACCCCAGTGCGTAACTGGTACTTAATTTATCGACCCCGAAAGGATAAAAGGAAAAGCCGACCTCGGCGGAATTTGAACTCAGAACATAAAGGCAGACGAAATACCGCTAAACATTTCGCCAAGCATGCTAACGATTCTGCCAGCTCACCCCTTTGAAAACGATTATTGTTTATTGTCATTGAATCGCTTTAGTTGAGGAATTTTTTTTTTTTGTACCAATTAGTTTGAATATGAAGAAAGTTACGTTTATCAGTTTTAGATCTTCTCAGATTGCAACCGATTACTATAAATGGAGAGATGTCTAATGTCTCGTTGCGAGATGAAACACTGACTATATTAAAGACAAAACGAATGCGGTGAGCTAGCAGAAACGTTGGCACGCCGGGCGAAATGCGTAGCCGTATTTCGTCTGTCGTTACGTTGTGAGTTCAAATTCCGCCGAGGTCGACTTTGCCTTTCATCCTTTCGGGGTCGATAAATTAAGTACCAGTTACGCACTGGGGTCGATGTAAACGACTTGATCCCTTTGTCTGTCCGTGTTTGTCCCCTCTATGTTTAGCCCCTTGTGGGCAATAAAGAAATATATATATTAAAGACAAAACAAAAATACGAAAGATTAGACTTCTTTTTTTTTGTTTTTTAACAACACACATTTCTTTAGTCTGATTTCTAATCCAGGCCATGCCAACACAGGCCTTTACTACCTTCCCGATCTTCACGAATAGATCTGATCTGCAATCGATAATAACCTTTTTACAGAGAGTAGAATTAAGAAACTTTTACTGTTTGAGTGGTCCATTTATTACTCCTTTCTCTGGCATAATGTCCCCGGTTATTTGTAGCAGCTGGCAAAGCTTGAAATTCGAAGAATTCACTTTTGATATTCGATCAACCAACTGACTACACACCTTGATAAAGGATGTATCTCTTTCATTTACTTTACTAATGCAACTCAGCGTGCTGTTATGTTATTATTCATCGAGCTTTGATGATTATTAGGAAGTACGTGCTTTCGTCTACTTTCATTCAATACATGTCTAACGCAACACAACAGAAACAAGCTAATCAAACAAAAGAAATATTTTACGGGATGAAAAACTTGGAAGTTACTCAGCTATGTCAACAGGTCGTTGATTCATTACTTAACTTGTGACCTAAGTCCTTTTTAGTTTTTGTCGATTTTTGCCTTTGTAAGTAAAAACTGACAATAGCTTGCGGGTAACTTTTAAATAGGAAATGCCTGAGAATGTCTACAAGTATCAGTTCTTGGCAATGATGATTATACACAGTGATCAAGATTGAGAATCATATCATTTTAATAGCTGGTGAGTTGGCAGAATGCTTAGCACGGCTTTACGTTCTGAGTTCAAATTACACCGAAGCCAACTTTGCTTTTCATCCTTTTGGGGAACGATAAAATAAGTATCAGTTGAACACTGAAGGTAATGTAAACAACTTACCCCCTTTCCCCTTTAGTTTCAGGCCTGTGTCTATAATAGAAAGAATTATTACAAAGGCGGTGAGTTGATAGTATCGTTGGCGTGTCGAAGAAAACGCTTAGCGGCTTTTCATTTCTTCTGCCTTTATACGTTCTGGATTAAAATTCCGCCAAGGTCGACTTTGCTTTTATTTTTTGGGTGGGGGTTTTGATAAAATAAGTACCAGTTGAACACTGGGGATCGATCTAATCAGTTTACCTACTCCCCACAAACACCTTAAAATTACTGGTCCTGTGCCAAGATTCGAAACCAGTTACTGGAGTAATTGTTAAATCTATCGTTGAACTGAGAAAATTTGATATGTTATCAACACATATAATAATCTTTTCTACTATAGGCACAAGGCCTGGATTTTGTGGGGAGGGTGATAGTCGATCACATCGATCCCCCAGTACACAACTGGTACTTATTTATCTACCTCGAAAGGATGAAAAGCAAAGTCGACCTCGGTGGAATTTGAACTCAGAACGTAGCAGCAGATGAAATACCTATTTCTTTACTACCCACAAGGGGCTAAACACAGAGAGGACAAACAAGGACAGACAAACGGATTAAGTCGATTACATCTACCCCAGTGCGTAACTGGTACTTATTTAATCGACCCCGAAAGGATGAAAGGCAAAGTCGACCTCGGCGGAATTTGAACTCAGAACGTAGCGGCAGCCGAAATTCCGCTAAGCATTTTGTCCGGCGGGCTAACGATTCTGCCAGCTCGCCACCTTCATTATCAACACATATAATGGCCATGGAGTGGCAGAATCACTGGGGCAGGAGTTCTCAATATTTTTGAGCTCGTGGTGCACGGAGATCAAACAAAACATAACTGGTACACTTCACAGGGAATATTAAAAAGTTCTGGTACACTTCACATGGAAAGTTAAAAACACTGGCGCTCTTCGCAAGGGAAGTTAGAAATTGCTGGTGCACATCGCATAAAAAGTTAGAAATTGCCGACGCACATCGCTTACATCTTCGCTTGTTAACTTTATGCTCGATTAAAATTCTTTAATAGTTATAACTCCATTACTTCCCTACAGTTGTGTCCTTCAAAACATATAGGGTTACGGTTAGACAAGATGTGACATATGATTAATATGGTTAAACGTGCCATAACAATTTTGGAAAGTACAGTTTTTTTTTCAAATACTGCCTAGGCTACAACCTTCCAGCCAACCAGAACTGATTAGATAAAGTCTAGAGCAATTCTTTCTAATTCTGGTATAAGGCTAGCAGTTTTGAGAGGAGGGGCAAGTCGATTACATCAACTCCCGTGGTTGACTGGTACTTTGTTTTATCAACCCCGAAGGGATGAAAAGCAAAGTTGACATCGGCGGGATTTGCGCTAAGAACGTAATGAATCGGAAAAAATTCCGCTAAACATTTTGTCCGGCGTGCTAACGATTCCGCTAGGCTCGCCGCCTTGATACCCAGAACAATTAAAAAGAGAATGAGCACTAAATGGAAGAACTAAGCGAACGAAACTAAATTGCGACTAAGACTGAAAATAGATTTCATGGAACCGTTATAAACATTTAAAGGCTAAACAGAAAAAAAAATTATATATATTTTCTTTCTTTTATGAAATGAAAGAGAAAAGGAAGTGGCAATCTTAAATTCTTTAATTCTTTCTCCATTATTTTGAATGTAATAGTGCCGATGGCTAAGTCTGAGCTAGATAAATATCTAGCAAGTGACAAACTTTGTGACAATTTCTGTTGTTACTTCGAACCATAAAGATGTTGAAGAGATGATACCTTTTACATTATTCGGAACTAATTCCTGATCAGGAAGTACAAGTGAAGTTATTTTGGACATTTTGGCTTCAGTCACTGCACTGCAGCCATGCTGTGACACTGCTGTCAGGGACTTAGTCATATCTATTCCAGTACGTGTGCTATAAATTTCGGTAGTTGTTTTATCGAAATATTCTTGTCGAACCGCTAAGTTGATGGACATAAACAAATGTAAGTACCGACTCAAACATGCGTACACACACACACACACATGTAAGTACACATGCATATGTGTGTTTATGTGTATGTGTGTGTGCGTGTGTGTGTGCGCGCGCGCGCGTGTGCGCGTGTGACAAGCTTCTGTACGATTTCCGTCTACCAAATATTCACTTATAACGCATTGGCTGATCCAAGTAAAGACACTTGCCCAAAGTGCCGCGCAGAGGGAGTGGACCCAAATAAGGCGACTGAGATCTTAACCTCGGTTATTAACAAATACGGGTTTATGTAAAAAGTTGCTGGATTTTCTGGAGACTATTGTAACAACACTTTTGTCAATGAACACAGAAAAGGAAAAACAACATTTTTATATCCGATTATAGAACAAAATTGGATAAGACACTGTTAGCATGGGTTGGGTTATACATGTTGTACAAAAACGTGTCTGAATAGCTTTTTATGCTTCATAGCAAAGCACTTGTTACGAAAGTTTTAGTTTTTTCACATGCACAAAGTTCATGTAACATAGCTAAAAGAATGTTGCGACTTTGCCAGAGTGGAATATAAAATGCTATTGCGATATGGGAGAACTAAATGGTAAAACAGAATTACTAGTAGCCGAAAACTTATTTAGATCCTACTTTTGTCTCCAAGACACTGCACAGAATTGATAATGGTTTTGAAAAAATGTATAAATGGTCTGTACATGGATAGCTCAGCTTTGCCTTTGACTCTTCAACAAAGCAATTCGGACCGTGAATAAGGACAATGCCAACGCATTAGATATCAAAACAAAAAAAAACAAAAAATGAAAAACCTGATTGCAAATGTAGAACGAAACATTTGTATAATTGTATCTCAATTTGAAAAGGCTTTGTTGAAAAAACTTGAAGGAAATGAAAAGTGCATTGAAAACTTGAAGAAAGGGTTAAAATGTTTTTAATGAAAGATGTCTCTTATTGGAATCGGTTTCAACTCTGAAAGTTATAAGCCTCTGTCTGTCTGTCTCTCTCTCTCTCCTCCTATGCACACACACACACACGTATATATGCGTATGTATATAGTATCAGTGCCACTAAAAACTTACGATGAAACTTTGCAAGTTAGTAACTTTGTAATATGAAATAATAAATACTGCCTTGAGTACTTTTATTCTTTGTTGATTTGCAGACACCTCACTACTACTACTACTACTACTACTACTACTACTACTACTGCTGCTGCTGCTGCTGCTGAAGTTGCTGCCGCTGTTGCTACTGCTGCTGTTGCTGTAACTACAACAACTACTACTACATGCATATATCATTATCATATATACGTTTCTTAATTATATATACCTTTACACTCACACCCGCGTGCGCGCGCACGCACGTAATATGATATATAAGTATTCAGCTGTTGGCTTATTCGTCTGTTCCTGTTTAATTTACTCGTGCAAAGGAATTACAATCGCACAATGGGTAATCCTATGCTGGCTCATCAATGCTATGCCCCACATCATTTTAAACAAAGCTCCTTATTCATCCTCACACGAAAGTCTTTACTTTTGAGTACAACCTTCTAAATAAACCTTTGTGAATTAATCTTTACTTTGTGATTTAACTTCCCTCTTTCCTTTCTTATTGTGAATATTCGGTCTATTTTGCTATTACATCACTATAAATCCTTACTGAAACTACAATTTTTTTTTTATGTGAAGCAAATATTAGATCGCCTGGCATGAATAACCAGCTACTCTGTCTTTACTATTTGATATAGTTATATTTTTGTTGATAAATGAATCTTCCAATTCAGAAAAATAAGAGTTTGGGCAATCGAGCAGCAGAGTATCGTTGAACGTTTCATAAACTGTTCCTGCCATTGAGTTATCGTTTAGTCCCTAGTAAGTTCTAACTGATTAGACCTATGATCAAATGTATTCAAGCAAATACGATCCGTCCAAGAATTTGGACCTGGAGATCTCCATTTCCAGCGACTTCGAGAGCCACCTCCCAGTGGTGTCGGGCGTCAACGAAGAGCCCTCAACTACAACAAGACGACCAAAGTTTTTTTTTCCAAGGTCTGGAGTCTCCCGCCCCTAAGTCCTAGACCATCATCTAATCGCCCTTACCCGTCTTGTTGCTTAACAACAACAACAGCAAATACGATCTTCTTTTATGGGAGAGTGTGTGCTACATTACGTTATCTAATGCGTTCTTACCTTTTGTTTTAAAGAGATAGGGGGTACGTAAAATAAGGGATATTTAGTTGCTAGTTCAGGTATACAGAGATTCTATTATGGCAACCATTGCCTTGTACTTGCGGCCGAATCACAACACCCAGCATCCAACTCAATAGAGTTCAACGAAGTTAAGGCTGGGAGAGTAGTTCAGTGATATCAGCGGTACTATAAAATTTATTTGTTTAGCTTTCAGTGCTGGGTTCATGTCCAATGTATTGTTCCTTGAACAGCTACATGAAGAGCAGATCTGCAGTGGTATCTAAACGACGTAATATTATTGATCATTAGAGAGGATTTCTTTCAGAGTTCACAAGAGCAAAGAACAGTTCATGGCAGAACTGATAGTGATAGAATGGCTAAATTTTTTTATAGCATTTACGTCTCTTTAGTTTCATATCTACGCATCTTGACTTTTCAAATCTTTCCTCCCAAGTTGATAATACAAGTAGCAGTTCACAGTCGATTCAATCAACTTATCTATAGATATATGACCTTTAGACAATGTAAGAAAGTTTAGTCGGAAGAAGAGGGGTTGTGTTTAAAGCTCTCTCAGACTGGAGGGAGCTTAATATAACTAGCTAGAATAAATGACGGAATGATCGCTGTTAAAACGCCTTAAAACTAAATTCCATCCCATTTGTCTGTCAATAACCAGGGCTTACCTAGGGTTAAACTACAGCCCCCCACCTCATACACACCACCACCACCACCACCACCACCAACAACAACAACAACAACAGGTTACAAGAGTCTCCGTTGTGAAATATACTCCAATGAATTAGATAAGATGAAAGATAAAAA
Source organism: Octopus sinensis (assembly GCF_006345805.1). NCBI lineage: Eukaryota > Metazoa > Mollusca > Cephalopoda > Octopoda > Octopodidae > Octopus > Octopus sinensis. The sequence continues at coordinate 130,768,794 of NC_042999.1, read as the reverse complement.
GCATGTAAAGAAACTCGTCTCGTGAAATTTAGTATCGAGGTAACTGATAAAGTTGGGGTCGAATTTGCCTTCCGTCTCGCTGGAGTCCATTAAACGTACCAGCAAAATATTTATGATCGATTTAATTAGTTCTGGTCCTTCTTTTGAATAATTGTTTCGTTCCTTCGGGCCTACCCGAGCTAGTTCTCTATCTCTCGATAGAAAAAAAAAAATGATAACGAATACCTTCCTAAATTATTAACGAAGATTCGAAACCTAGCCCAGGTTTTTCTACCAGTTCCTTTTTATTGTTCTCTCGGCTTTTGTACTAAGAGATTTATGAGTGTCAATTGTTAACCTGTTACCTTTCGAGTTGATTAGGGACAGATAAAAGACAACCTAAAATCGGTTTTACCTTTTTTGGTCGCTTATTGTATAGCCGAAGAGCATCTCCTTTTCTCCATTTGCTTATGGGTTGTCGTCGCGCGACTATACAACTTTCAACCTCTCTACTTGTCAACACACAGAGGTAAATCGTCTTACCCTTTTTCTCTCTCCTTCCGTCATCTATTCTTCTAGCAGTCACAAAAAATTAACTGAACTACCCACAGAATGTATAACAGAATGGCAAATAACACTGTATAACATAATTTTTGTCCTTGGGTAGCAACTATTATTTCCTATTTACTTACCTCAAGAAATATTTTCTTCAAACTTTGCTTTTGTAACATTTAATCAAATCCCTAAAGAATCCCTCACAACACATGGCTATAATGCTCCCCCGCTACTCCTGCTCATGACCAGAGAACATATATTGTCAACCACTAAGAGACATGCTCAAATGGTTATGGTCAAGCAACCGAGAAGCAAATCTGTGGTATTGAGTAGAATATTTGCTATAGCGATATTTCTACTTCAGCAACTCAGTGCTGAATCTGTCTGAAATGTAATGGAGAATAGGTCAGTTTCAAATCATTGATGTCCAGGTCACAGAAGCGAAGTTTGAAGGGAATAGTAGTCATTTCCTTTGATTTCTAGACTGAAGCAAATAGGAAATAACACTTACAGGCCAGAGGCAAATAAATAAATAATTAATCTGCGTATACCAACAACTCGAAGAAGTTGTAACTTACACTGTGACGATGAAAATACAGAGCCATTTTAACTAATATTTTTCTTTCTCTCATCTATTTGCTATACACTGTTATTACAATTTAGGCGATACCGGCGAGCAAACGTGCACAAAATCATTACAAGATTTAAATTAAAGATGCAAGATTGATAAAACGCGTACCATAAATCCTCGAGTATAATCCGCATTTTCCCCCAAAATTTAAAGGTCAAAATTCCCAAGTGCGTATTATACACGAGGTTAAAAATGAAAATTATTTTCTAAGCAATGTCCGAGTCTCTATTTGCTGTCCGGCAATGTTTATTCAGACGCATTTTGTGATGTCGGGCACGAAAATACCTTAAGCTAAGCCTGAAAGCAATGAAGTCATAAAAGAATCATCCATAACTTGCAATAAGCAACATTTATTAAACGTTATTACTGTTATTACTGTTATTTCTTTATTTTCTGCAAACAAAATACTCAAAAAAGCTACACGTTTGCATTATATTATATATTCAATAATAATAAAGGACGATACCGTATACATTTTTACAAACCAAGGACGTTATATAGACCTCCTTGACTCAAGTTAGAGAAGGGGTGCGTATCATACACAAGGTTTAGTTTTTTCAGAGGTACAGCCCCCTAAAAATCCCTTGCGTATTATATTCAAGGGTGGACTATACTCGAGGATTTACGATACCAGTATCTTATGAAATGAATTAAATCGTTTAAATGTTTTTTTAAAAATATTATTTCAAAGAAATTTAAAAGAAATTGTCATGCGAAATCATAAAAATTGTCAAGAGAAATCATAATTATTACTATTATCAGGATGCTGGAGGAAGCTAAAACCAAAATGTATCTATTTTATTAAATTCAAATCTAGCCTGGCTCGATTTTGTTTTTTCAGCCAATCAACTGTGGTTGATAGAGTAAATATCAATAATTTAGAGAAAGACTTTAATGATTGTAACCCAACACTTCGTTGAAAATCTGTAATTGTGTCTCGGAAAAAGAAAACAAGAAACTAAAAACAATTAAGTCAACGTCTTTTAAAAACAAAAACAATCAACTCAAGCTTAACAAATGACGTGTGGTCGTAGGTGTGCCAAGACAAAGAAAACAGGGTTTTCCTTTTATATATGTGAATAATAAAGCGCATTGCCGACTTTCGTGTCAAATAGTTATTTGTGTCATTTATTTAATAAACTAAATGTAATTTGTAAATGTGTTTAAAAGTACATGTATAAGTGTTAAAGTGTGAATATGTGTCTATCCATCTATCTATCTATCTATCTATCTATCTATCTATCTATCTATCTATCTATCTATCTATCTATCTATCTATCTATCTATCTATCTATCTATCTATCTATCTATCTATCTATTCTTTTTATTTTTTATTTTATTTATTTATTTTTGTTCTTTTCTTCCCTTTTACGATCCCTCTTGATCGAAAACCTACGCCACCCCTTTTTTTCTCTTTTGTTTTTTGTTTTTTTCATCCCCCAAAAGAAAAGCTCTACCTTGTAACTTGTCCTATCTGTGTGCAGCCCTGTGTGGCCAATAAAGAAACTTATCTATCTATCTATCTATCTATCTATCTATCTATCTATCTATCTATCTATCTATCTATCTATCTATCTATCTATCTATCTATCTATCTATCTATCTATCTGTCTTTCTGCCAACCCGGCTGCTTGCCTCTGTGTGTGTGTGTGTGAATGTGACTCGTATACTGTATTACTTTCATAAAACTTTATCAGCGCATATTACTGGTAGCAGGTTTGCGTGGCAGAACCAATAAGCGCAGACTAAATGCTTTGCTGTATTATTGAGTTACGTCCGGGTCGATTTTTACTTTTACGCTATGGGATTGATAAAGTATTTAGTTAAATAATGAGGTTAACAGTAACTTAGTTAATGACGTGGGGGGCGGTCTGTCCCGGCCGACCCTTTTATGGGGGCTGCATTTTGGGGTCTGCTCTATAAATCTGCATAGGCTGTAATGGTCCAGGGACTGGGAGTGGGGAGGCGGAAAACTCAAGGGTTGCCCGGTGGTAGTGGTGGTGGTGGTGGTGGTTATAGGGGCACACATTCTAGCTACGACATGGGAGATTAATAGTATTTGCTATACACCCCACTTTAAAAAACATATTGTTGATATAAACAGCTTTTAAAGGCGTTATATGTGTACGTGTATCTAAACTATTTATCTGTGATTATGTAGGTACTAACAAACGCGACCCAAACGCAACTCGCTTAAGTTTAGCAGTTGTTAAGTAACATAACGCATCTGTTACACAAGTGTAAGTGCATCTGTACACAAACCTATACATTAAGTAGCACACTATTCACAAATATCCGGACTACCATAAGTTAAACAAAGAAGATTTGTTACTTTTCTGCGTTATTGGGTAACAGGGAAGTGATTCTCAAACATTTATACATCCGAGCTTTTAAAATGTGATTTGATTTGACTGTGGCTACGGTTATAAGGCTACTGAGGACAGTAACAGCTTAGAATGTGTAACATTACATGAACTGTTATGACTTGAGACTCTTAAAAAATATCAGTTGATGTACAACCGACTAATTACAGGACCCCACTGTAACATATTGTCAACTTAAGAAATATTAAAGTATTGGTTCAAAAATATTGCTACAGGACTACTAATTAATATTAAGATTCGTTATCGTTTCGCTAATGTCACAGTAACATGACTTAAGCATGACTGCTGGTTTGCAGGACAATCTAAATTTGTTTTTAACTTTTGCTTTCAAATATGGACAACAGAAAGTTTATGAAAAAGAGGAAATTGAATGAAAGTGAAACTTCAGATATCGAGACTAGAATAAAGTTGAAAATAGAATTAAAAAAATAACAAAGAATCAACCCCACATTGTGCTGGGTTAGGGTGCATACATCAAGGGCTGGCTCCCAGGGATCTCCATCATTTAGAGGACCTCCAGAAGAGCTTTTTAAAATATTATTGAGAGCCTCACGGTATTTGTAGCTCAGAGACCTACAAAATCTTGACCCGGCTCTGGCTCCACGCTAGATTTAACAGTTGACTGTATTCAACGTGCATATTCTAGTTTCATTGGTGTCAATGGTACCGGACCATAAAATGTCCATTACGCGTGGTTAAGTAAATATTCACTGTGGCATACTTATTCTTAACACATGACAAGAACAGTTTTCAAGTATTGTGCAACTTCTCCAGCTTGTTATATTATGAGTCACAAAATGATTTTAACATCATATCTTTTTATAAAGCATATTAAGTAGCATAATTTTGCAAAGAGTCATATTACCAGTCATATTGCACAGAAATGCTGAAGTAGATGTGACAAACATTATGGCTATCAGAAGAAACCGAAAAAGAGCATTATACATTAGTTTGACGATGCTGTGAAACAGCTGATAGAGGGAAATCGAAAGAGAGCATATCCAGTACTTTCAACCATTTAATTATGGGGTATTCATGGCATCCCTTTACGTAGGGAAAATATCACGACTGGGAATATACAAAGCCTCATTGAAGTCGAGATAAGACGTTGGAAAACCATTTAGAAAAATCTTTTGGTTGACCGTTACATGTCTACCCGAAGGGGAAAACGGGTTGATCAAATTTGTACGAAGAAATTAGAGGATATTGTTTCTGTGGTCAAAGTTCCACCTGGATTTTCAATTAATTGCTAATGAAAGAACTAATCTCTCTGGGAAGCAGGAATTTTCACATGACATACCCTCTTTTGACACAGTTGGATTAATAATATTACTCAAAAGGAATTGTTTGACCGGACGATACAAAATGAATTGGATGCAAATATCCAAAAGTTGCATTTGTTTATTGGCCTGCACATAAACTAAATTTTGTTGTGAGTAACTTTAATGTTGACCCTGACACAAGTCATTTTAGAGACTCTGTCAAAGCTATCAATAATTTGTTTTTCATGAGAGACCAAAGACATCTCTTATTCCAAGTATGGTAATACTTGGTAGAACACATTAGACTGCAAATTGTAGGTTTTTTCTATTAACTTTGAAAGAACTTTTAACTAGTTACGTATGGTGTTTTCCAAATAAAACAAGTCTCTGACACAAACTCTTGAAACGTCTCAGTCTGATGTAACGAATGTAAACAATCATATCCAAGGACTCTTAAATGTGTTATATAATCCCAAACCAAAGCAGAACAATTCAAAGGAAGTTTTTTTTTTAATAAAAAATTCAACAACTGGCGGAAAAATTTAATGTCGAGCCAACCCTTTCCTGGCATTATGGTTGACAGAGCATTCCGTTCCAAAGTTAGTGGCTCAACTGCAGTAAAATATTTTGGTAGGCCAGTCCATGTGCCATATTTTACTTACACTTCATATCATTATTGGAAAACTAATTTGCTGCAGAAAATAAACAAACTTCCAGTCTCTTGATTCACAAGAAATAGCGAAGCTTACACTTGATTCACAAGAAATAGCGAAGCTTACAAAAGAAGAATTACTGAAGCAGTTTGTTAAGGTCATTAAACTGAACTGAAATTGAAAACTTGAAAGTTGAAGTAGTCTCTTGCTTTAGTCTTAAATCTGGTTAGAAAGGAACAAAGAAGAGAATGGTTGTGGAAACAGACTTCAGGACTCGCTCAAACGCAATGATCCCGATATTTTCCTTTTAAACATGCTATTCTTATTGCTTTACCATTATGCCAAACAGTTTGCACAGTGGAGAAAGCCTTTCACATTATGAAAAAACGTAAAACCTGGTTAAGCTAAAAAATGGCAGATAAGCATTTATTTGAATCCAATACGATTTTAGTTTTATTCCATAAAGTTCTCCTAAAATACAAAATAAATTTAAAAATATCTAATATAATAAAACTGTAAATTGATAGTTAAACCGTGAATAGAGGATTGCAGGTGGTTGCAGTTCTCGAGAGGAATTACAAAGCAAATAGGCCGGGTGTGTGAAATACAATAAACGTGATGAGTAGAGGAAAGACAGGCTGACTTGATTAGAGGCGGTACGAGAGGAGCGGAGACCACTAAAGTAACAGAAGAAGAGAGACAGAGAGAGAGAGAGAGAGGGGGGAGAGGCCGGGAGAGACAATCTGTTTATGAGATGATAATTCAACTGTGTTACTGAAAGAAACTTAACCAACCAATCTTATGCTCTTTGGTTGCTGTCGAGTTGTTTTGTGCGTGCAGCACCAAGGCTCAGACAAAATTTAATAAAATCTATCGCTGTCCTTTAATACACATTTGGAAAGAGTGATTATTACCCTTTGCATTAAGTTACAATACTCTTTTTTTACGAGATATACTAATGATTAACATTTATATTTAAATGAATTGACCTATCTGTGACACCACTAGGTCAACTAGTTAACTGAAATTATAATTAAGTCAGAACAAAGAGAACAAAGTGGGTAGCTGAACTTCTCAAACTTCTTCTGACCAGAGGTTCCACTCTAGTATTCTTTCATCTTGTAGTATTTCTAGTTTTCTTTCCATTTTACTGTAATTAATCTGTTTATATCATGTTTGAAAATTATTTCATCGTACTTCCTTTTCTCCTTTGTTCTGCCTTTTCTTCTCTTTTTACTATTTTTTGTTGTTTGAAATTTAAATGTCGGTTCACTTTTAAGAGCGAGAAAGGAAATTCTGTAAGATTTCTCTGTAATCTATATATTTTTTCCTGTTTTAGCCAATACGCTGAGTAATTTTTGTTGTTATAACCTTTGCCTCAAACCCAACACTTTACAAACTGGAAATGTGTATTATGTGGCATATTCGTTGCTTTAGATAATTGGAAATGTCCATTTACCACCTCCCAAATAATAAGACACAGTCAGGCGAACGTTTTACAATGCAAATATTTAGAAAAACGCCATATTGATTTAAAGCAATAAAATGACCAATGAAAGATTTAACTCTCAGTTAGGACAACTGTAAGGTTTTATAGTTTTGTGACTAGAAGTTAATGCAGCTATTCTGTTTAGGCGGTAAACAATAGCACAATAAGCAGTTTGAGTAAAACATTAGAAATTTTATATCGCCTTCTGAACCAGTGAATCTGATTTCAAGATAATTTTTATATCTTTTTCCCTGTTGAAGCAGCGAATCTTTATGAAAAACTTTTATCCGTTTGGTGTTTAACGTTAACCGAGCTAGATTAACCATATTATATACGTCTATACGTCAATAAACTCTTTCTCATTGACCCAGGAGTAACTTATTTACACTACGACAGACGGTTCCTTGCATTCGTCGCTAAGCTATTCTTATAAGCTCAAAAGTAGGCAGTGTTTCAACCAGCAGTTCTTTCTGTCGATACCAATATATAACTATTGTTGTGTAGGCACAGAATGTTGTTTCTTGGGTTTCAAAAATTATTAATATTATTATTACATACTATTTATGATATTTGTTATTACTTAGGAGACTTATTCGCGCGTGCACACACACACACACACACACACACACACACACACAATTGGTAAGCACCATCACTGTACAGTAATTAATTCCATTCATAGTTATTTTCCTTGTTCATTGCTTCCTTCACAAGTTGTTTTTCGCATTTGAAGCCAACAAACTTCGCACTCGCAGAAAGTTCCTAGTATTTACATTTGCTTTTAAGGCGGCAAGCTGGCAGAATCGTCAGTACGCCGGACAAAATGCTTCGCAGCATTTCGTCTGTCTTTATGTTCTGAGTTCAAATTCCGCTGAAGTCGACTTCTGCTTATATCCTTTCGGGATCAATAAATTAAGTACCAGTTGAGCAATGGAGGGAAGGGTGTCGTTGTAATCGACTTAACTCTCTCCCGAAATTGCTGGCCTTGTGCCAAAATTTGAAATCAATATTTATATTTGATTTTTAAATATGTTGAATTGGTCGAAAACGACCATTTTGTAAGCTTATTAAAAGTGCAACGTCGTTTAAACACAGATGAATTCGTTGAACCTATTTGCGCATTCAATTTACAAGCTACTTTTACCTCATAGCAATTGTGATACCAGGTGGTTAAAAAATACCATATAATGAATCAATAATACATTAAAATTGATTTCACCGGAGTAAAAGCAGAGAAAGAAGACTTCCTACAATGTCTTGTGTGGCATAAAACCTTTCAATCTAGCCAAGCTTTCTGAAACGGCATTTCTCAACTAATGATCCAGAAAGCATTTAATCTGAAAATTTAGGAACTTAACTTGATTGAGGAGATATAGCAACAAAATGAAACGGTGGTTAAAATTCGAAACGTCGATTAATTTGCCTTTCTTATTATGTTAACCAAAGCTGCACTTCTTGCTGTTTGCCCCAAAGAAGAGCAGCATTCAATGATCCGCTCTGTATACAGTGAAGGTGTAACAGGGCCCGAAATACACCGAAGTATAGGAATAGAGTTTTAGCCACTACGGAATTAATGGTCGAAAAATGTCACGCATCAAAAAAGAATTTAAACGCCCCACCACATCCTGTGCTGATGGGTTCTGTTGTAAAGACGAGCGACTGTTGACGAGCCGGCGCATAAACATGCAAATTTAGCTACGGTTCTGTCAGCTCTGAATTTATCTTTAAGAGACTTGGCTTTAATAAAGTTTTTCATGATGAGTCCCTAAACAACTCATAGAATTACATAAATAAGATCATTTTTGAATTATGTTAGCGACTTTTGAATCACGATTGTAATGAAGGTGAAAACTTTCCAGGTAAATCGTCACTGGTGACAATGTTATAAATGCATTACGGATAATTTTACAACTCACACTCGTGTGTGTGTGTGTTAGATATTATAGAATGCCAAAAAGTAAAGGTAAAATACAAAAATAAAGCTAACAATCGGAAGTGACGACACTAACATAGAAAGGGACAAAATGTACATTTCATTTACGTACTATAAATGACACCGCGTCTACAGGTACATGGGATTATTGTTAACAGCTTGCATCTATCAATATAACAGCTGAAGTACTTTTCAATATATTTCCCTCAGCAAGTAGTAAAATATCGATTCCATGACTTGCGGCTCCTTGCACGCTCGCATACATACACGATCGCTGACAAGGCTTCATACATCTGATTGGGTGATAGAAATTATACTCATGAAGTTGTTAACCACTCACTGTATTTAAGGTATCTAAATGACTATTTCTGCTAATTAGTACAAGGTCTGATTTTTGAGGGTGTGGACTAGTCGATTACATTGACCCCACTACTTGACAAGTATATTATTTTATCGACCTCAAAAGGATGAAAAAGCAAAGCTGACCTCGGCGGAACTTGAACTCAAAACTTTAAGAGCAGAGAAATACATATTTCTTTACTACCCACAAAGGGCTAAACACAGAAGGGACAAACAAGGACAAACAAACGGATTAAGTCGATTATATCGACTTCAGTGCGTAACTGGTACTTAATTTATTGACCTCGAAAGGATGAAAGGCAAAGTCGACCTCGGCGGAATTTGAACTCAGAACGTAGCGGCAGACGAAATACCGCTAAGCATTTTCTTTGGCATTGCCAATGATTCTTCCAGGGCGCCACCTTACTATATTTAAATAATCCTTTCTACTATAGGCACAAGGGCTGAAATTTTTGGGGAGGGGAACAGCTGATTTCATCGACCCAGTACATGATTGGTACTTATTTTGTCGACACCAAAAGGATGGAAGACAGACATTATTAGTACGTAAACTGAGAAGGCGGCGAGCAGGTAGAATCGTTAGCACGCCGGACAAAACGCTTCGCGGCATTTCTTCCATCTCTTTACGTTCAAGGTTGAAATTCTATCGAGGTTCGGCTTTATCCTTCACCCTTTTGGGGGGGTTGATAAAATAGAATGCTAGTCAAGTACTGGGCTCGATGTAATCGACTTATCCCTGCCCCCTAAATTTCAGGTCCTGTGCATTTAGGAGAAAGAATTGTAGAGGCGGCAAGCTGGTAGAATCGTTAGCGAGTAGGACCAAATGCTTTGCGGCATTACTTCCGTTTTTATTTTCTGGGTTCAAATTCCACTGAGATCGACTTTGCCTTTCACTGAGATCGACTTTGCCTTTCATCCTTTCGGGGTCAATGAAATAATGTACTTGCCAAATATTAGAGTCAATATACGTAACCTGGCCCTTCCCATAAATATTGCTGACCTTGTGCCAGAATTAGAAAGAATTAATACGTTTAATACGATTATTCGTTTCTACTCTAGTAACAAGGCTCGAAATTTTGAGGGAGGGGGCCAATCGATTAGATCGACCCCAGTACGCCACTGGTACTTAATTTATCGACTCCGAAAGGATGAAAGAAAAAGTGGACATCGGCGGAATTTGAACTAACACGTTTTTTATTGAATGGAGGTTGATATTGGCTAGGAGGGTGGGGAGAATCATCACTCCCCTAAAAAAAGAAAAACAAGCAGTGATAGTGCCGAGAGAGCGATGCCTTGTTTATATCCCAACTGCACGACCATGTGAAGGATTAAGTTCAGCAAACGTGAATACATATTTCCAAATCTAATTTATTCTATAAATAAAAGACTGTGTTTCAATTTATGTGCATTTCTTATAGGGCACAAAAAATATTAGGTTTCAGACTGTCGCTTGTTCTTTACATTTCTTTCCACGTTCTTATCGTTACTTCGTATCTTTTCACTTCGATGTCTTACACTTTTTGTTTTGTTTTGCATCTCTCTCTCTCTCTCTCTCTCTCTCTCTCTCTCTCTCTCTCTCTCTCTCCCTCTCTTTTTCTCTCTCTCTCACACACACACACACACACACACATTCTGGGAGATCTTCCGGACTTTGTACACGCAAGATGGCGAACAAAGTGGAAATAAACTCAGCTGACAGGATGTGTAATGTAAACAAACAATCGCTAACGTTCAACGTAATTCGCCGGTAATATTCAGTAAACCCAGTGTTCATAAAATGTGTTTGCAATATAATTGTATAGTATACAAAGGTATAATGTCTCTGATTACACACACGCGCGCGCATATACATTACGCGGCCTTACGGAGAAATCTCTATATGACCGACTTGCTAGAAATAACAGTCAAACCAACATACCATCCTCAACTTACACACAACCGCCTTAAAAAAAAGGAACAAATAATGTAGTTCGGAATGCAATATCGTTGCAAAAAGTAATAACAAACAAACAAAAAGGGGACTGTCATGGCTTAAATGCCTTTGATAAAAGATCAGTCGAATCATAGTTGAGTTGGGCATAAACAGCAAATCACAATAT
>NC_042999.1:130684949-130752449 GCF_006345805.1 Octopus sinensis | reverse complement strand
CAATAATAATTGGAGCACTAGATTTTCTTAGTAAATGCTTAAAGAAGAATCTGGATAAACTGGGATTATCAGAATGCTTAAAGGAGAATCTGGATAAACTGGGATTATCAGAAAAAGAAATCAACCGGCTAATTCGTACATTTCAAGTGCAGTCTGTGAGTGGAACAGTGAAAATATGCAAGACTTTTCCCAAGTTCCAAATTTGGTCATTCAAACACATAAAGTACCAAGAAGTTCAAGAAATTCCAAATAGTTATACTCAACCATTCAAACCAATAATGTTAAATACTGTTTCATATCAAGTCTATTTGATGTGTACAACAAATTTAAATTCTGACTATACAAATATCCACTGAACCAGCATCCGATAATCCGATTAGGCATTTTGTGAGTCCCTCTTTCTTTTCACCACCCAAAATGATATACCGATTCTAGCATTTTCCACGCAATAACTACAGTATTATCTAACCTAACAACCCATATTAAACGGATTTGACAGGAAGAAACACCAGATATTGGCGCACAACACCCTAGTCACATATGATTACGAAAAATCATAATCAAATTCTAGCTGACAGATGTAGATATGACGCGTGCAAACAAATGCAAACTTGTGAGATATTTCATATTACAGTTAAGAAAAAGGTGCCTTCATAGACAGCTTATAAGCACTTTCGCATCTCAAATTTCAACCGGGCTGTTTAGTCCATTACTAAAAGAATCTCCACCAATTTTTAGAGAATTCTTCTTACTGTCATTTCTTAGCTAAGAAGTCTTCAGTATTTTGTGCACCCGCTTGTTGTAAGTCTCAACATTTACTGCCTGTTTTGTTTTTAGTACAGCACATACACATAAGATGTTTGAAATACAGAAATATCAAGAAACAATCTACCTAGATTGAGTTTCCAGGATAAATTGAAGACGCTGTTGAGATGTTGCTAGTAAGAGATTCTAGCTAACATCATCTATACCCAAATCGTGTAAAGCCTCAATATTTTGGCTACTCACATATACTCCTCTAGCATTTTGAATGAAGTTTCCTTGATGTGCTTTTGCTGTAGCAAGTATTGTAGATGCTGACATTATGTTTCTTTTTGATCGACATGCTTGTGAAAAACGACCAGCCCTTTTGCAGTTGTAGCAAGTTTCATGTCTTTTTATTTACAACAACAGAGCAGTCATCGTAGGTCTAACTAAAAATACGCCTATAGATTGATTTGTCCGAGACAGAAGTAGTTGCTCATTACTAAGGGAGATGGCCTCTATTCATGTTGCAATTTCAGACAGCATTGACGGTTTCAACGAATTTTCAATGAGTCTTTATTGAATTTAGTCAGAAAAGATTCCTGAAATTAATGATTCTATAAAACTTTTCTCTTGATATATTCGTCATCAATTATTCGCAGAGTCCGGCGTAGAATTGTGGCAAAAAGATTCTTCACTTGGTTGGTTTTCCGCTTCAGTAATTAGAATTTATTGTAATTTATAAAATGCACGCACGCACGCACACAGACACAGACAGACAGACAGACAGACAGACAGACAGACAGACACACACACACACACACACACACACACACACACACGCACACACACGTGCACAAACACACACACATACACACAGGCATACATATATACATTCTGCTGTTTAATGAAGATACAATATTGTAGTTGAGGCAAACTGCAGAATGGCTGCAGACTGAAAGTGTGATGAAGTTCGTAGGCAATGTGAATCATTTTAGTTCAGTTGTGTCTGAGAATTCAGTGAGAAAATTTAGGAATGTAGTTTTCCAGTGTACTCACTCTGTAGTAGTAACTGATGGAGCGCTGAAGAAATGTGTTCACTTTTATTGTTAAATTTTTGTTTTGTAGGAAAATGAATTGTTGTGACAAGGAACAGTTGCTTAGAATCAATCGTTTTATTCAATCAAAACATTCTACTTCAGTATACGAGGTAAAAAATGTAAACGTCTATATTTACAGAAAAACGTTAGCTGCCGCTTGTAAATAATGCACCTGGCTTGGAAGTAGCAACTCATAGTCCCATGTGAAAACAAATTCTTCATTATTTGGGAATCGAATATTGAACAAGATATGTGTGAGTTGCGTGATGATAGCTCTGACGTCTGTTTTTGGAAAAGTGATTGGGATACGGTGCAAAAATAAGATAAAGTCTGAATATAATAAGGTCTTGCCGATAATATTCTCATCTAACTCCTTAATCTCCTGCAGATAGGCATCATTTATGCATAGCCAAAACACTTCATATGAAAGACATGCACATCCTTTATGAAAAGATTACAAAAACATCTACAAATGGAGTCATGATAACAAAGTCATGTTCAGCTACAGAATCACATCAAAGAAACAGTATTGCATCATATCATCAGTAAACATTTACAATACACGGTTAATACCCTAAAAGTCCCTGCATATGCGTGGACTCATGACAATTTACAATCCATCATGACTACTTCCATTTCAGAAACAGAAACCAATGCAACTCTTCATAACAATGTTAGTACTCAACCATCATGATCCAGACCTTAATAACGATAAATATATAATTAAATAAATGAATAAATAAGTAAATAAATAAACAAATAAATAAACGAGAGGCCTCTAACAGAGTCATGGGCTGGTTTATCGAGAACAAACTGCTGTTGTACTTTATAAAAAGATAAACTATGATAAAAGATTAACTATAAAAATATAACTTACAGCTTGCATGATGATGATAAACAACAGTAATAGTGTAAAAAGGCGGCAATAGTTATCTATTTATTCACACGTGACAAATACACACACACACACAACACACACACACACAAAGATACACACGAACGCGCATACACACGTCAGCCTGTGTGTGTCCTGGCTAATGTATTTTAGAATGCATCTTCGTCATTCCCGGTGCCTTCATGGCAAAAAGATAGATAAATAGTTTATCATTTAACAGTATGATGAGAATGGATGAAAAAATAAATAAAACATGCAATAGTTTCTGTCGTTTATAGTTTTATCATAATTACTTTAAACAATGTCACATATATGTTTTAATTATAATTTGCGTCAAGCACATAAAAAATTTATGACTGAAATGATATATAATTGAATTGGCCATTTTCATGTGCATCGATGAGATCGACTTATTGGACAAGGTATAACAGCAGAATATATATTATTTCAAACAAGAACACGCCAAAACAGTACAATCAGTGCTTATCCCACTACAGATACATCTCAAGTGAATTTCTGCACACAAAACTAATCTGAACATATATAACAGAGGTATGTATATATAACGGCCAACAAGAGTCTGAGAACATAGTAACGAGGCTATTCACTGACTTTAATATCTTCTTACTATAATGGGTGTTATGTCCGTCTGTCTGTCTGTACTCTCTTCTACTTTTTATGTAGTAGTCAAAGGAAGATCTAGCTTTCGTTAGAAGTGATCCACATAACCATTCATGAGCCTATTTCAATTCGGGAGTGAATCATCATCACATGTCACTTAGTCGCAAGTACATGTCATATAACTTCAATGGAATGCTGTATCACCAACAAGAATGTAATTTCTCAAAGACATCAACCAGTAATCTATCAAGTCCATTTACATGTTTCTCAATACATACTGCTGTTATGACTTCCCTCCTTCATTTTATGTCTCAATCGTAGATGGACGGGTATACTTGCTAATCAGTTTAATAAATTGAATCAAAACGTCACTTAAGTAAATACAGAAGTGACGCTATTTAATCGCCTGTATTCGGAACACACACACACACACACACACACACACACACACACACACACACACACACACACACACACACACACATGCATACACAGACAGAAACACACACGTTCATTATAAAACTTTCATCGTGTGCATAGTTGAGGTCAACGTATCAAACAAACATATTGGCGGAATATACCGATTACGAACAAGACAATACAAAAACAATCGTTTCAGGTAAGACAGTCGATGCTACTTACACAAAATTATCCCGAGAAAATGAGACAAACAAACAAAATACACACACACACACAAAACGGTTTGACGCTTGAATAGTATAACATACAATCGTCACTGCGTTAAATTCTATTCGTATATCAGCTAAATTGATTTATTCATTGTATATCCTTTAGCCGCTATACTCCACAACGCTGAGGTGAGGCCGGCAATGGGTATTGCTTACTCACATGGGATGATGCGGCGGCTGCAGAAATAGAAATTCAAAATTACATCCAGAAATGACCACTCGTCTGACTATGCATTTATATATATGTATGTATACACACATACACACACATTCTTTTACCGCCCCACCAATATATGGATATATATATATATATATAATACGTGACTATTTTATACAATTTCAATTACATACACCGAATTTATATTCAGCTCGGCGGCTATTCACAGTATCAGTAGCTATATTAATTAGCGTTTCCAATACATCAGAGGATACAGATTTTGTCAAAACAAAGCAATCATTAATCTACTTCTAAGATAAGAGCAGTTTACACCATTGTTGCTGACGCCATGTTATATGATAATTTCCAAAATAAGCATGAAGTGGAAACCGATCTTCATTGTACGCTTTCAACATGCAAAACGTTTTTCAAGAATTTCACGAATTAGTTAAAACCATATCCATTCCTTAGCTACTTTTAGTTTATATTTGTTTCCCCAAAAATATTTGTTATTCATTTGAATATAACGTTTGAATATAGCGTATCTAAAATGAGCTGATTTGTTGTAATGTAAGCAACTTGACTGCTGTCAATTTGAGCCACTTTTTGTTTGTAACATAAATAACAGAGCGGCGAACAGGAACAATCGTTAGCACACCAGGCAAAAAATACTTAGCGGCATTTCGTCCGTCTTTGCGTTCTGAGTTCAAATTCTGCCGGGGTCGACTTTGCCTTTCATCTTTCCGGAGTCAATAAAGTCAATAAAATAAGTACCAGTTGAACACTGGGGTCGATGTAATCGACTTACCCCTCCCGCCAAATTGATGGCCATGTACCAAAATTTGAAACCAATATAAATAACATACAAAAAATTTTCATATCTTCCACTAAAGACTACATCTTAGTTTTATATAAGCAATCAAATTTTATTTTTCTGTCTAAATCCATCTAAAAGACCTGTGAATTTGCGTATATATAGAGAATGTAAAGTACACCGATAAATACTTAACTACATGGTTGACTGCCTGACTAATTTTTAGAAATATAATGTTAAATATGCTTATAAAATGGAGTTTATATATATTTATATGTCTACGTATGTAACTGAAGCACACAGTATGACGTTCCTCTCGCTAACTGTCACATTCTTTAAAGTAATTATTACATTATACTGTTCTTCTTTTTTTCGGAAATTTGTGTGTTCACGTGTGCATGAGTGTGTGTTAGTGCTTGTGTGTAAATATACTTCGCAAAAACTGGGCATGCGTATGATTATCATAATGGAGTTTATGTAAGTATATCTATACATGTCACTGAAATACTGCCAGTACTTTCTCTCTTCACCTATCACACTCTCCCAAAGTAACTATTACCTCACACCGTCTCTTACAATAACATTTTCATTGAGATAATGAAACAGAAGCAACTCATACCTTACACCGCCTCATACACCTCTGTTAAAGAAGAAAGAAAGAAAGAAAGAAAGAAAGAAAGAAAGAAAGAAAGAAGAAAGAAAGAAAGAGTTGTTTTCTAACAGTGCAAAAGAGAGTATCATCAGGTTTGTCTGCTGTATCGCTGCCAACATTTTCCCTTGTACGAAGTGACGTCAATGTAGGTCGGCCACTCTTGGGAGTTTAACATGAAACTTGTATGTCGTTCAACTTCCAAGAAAAAATAACCAAATTCGTCTTCAGATCACATCCTGGCGTCTTGAGTAAAGAATATATTGGACAATAAACGAGGTAGTATCAAAAAGTTTCCGAACTGGTTCTATGGCGCGCCAACAGATGGTAGCACACGGTTGCATGTGCAGTGAGAGCTAGCAGTGACCTTCATGAGGCAGTGTGTGCCGAGTGGAATCGCCGTGTTTACTTCACAAGTTGTGAAATTTATGTTTTTGTGACCACATGTATGCTATAGTCTGCGATTTTTGTCATAGACAGAAAGCTGGAACAAAGAACCAACGTGAAATTGT
Organism: Octopus sinensis; assembly: GCF_006345805.1. Classification (NCBI taxonomy): domain Eukaryota; kingdom Metazoa; phylum Mollusca; class Cephalopoda; order Octopoda; family Octopodidae; genus Octopus; species Octopus sinensis. Next base: position 130,746,268 of record NC_042999.1, on the reverse strand, counting down.
ACGTTAAACTTTGGAAGTGTGCTACAGTGACATTGAGCATACTTCGGCAAGCTTACAGCGACGAGGTTGTACGCAATGTTTTGGGTGGCACGGGTACATGACAGAGTCGCAGCTCAATCAAAATCAGGCTCGTCGTTTTATTTTTCGACATCCGCGGTATTGTGTATTCGTCCCCAGGGCCAGATGGCCGATCAAGAATTCTACTGCAACGTTTTGAAGTGTTTAAGGGAGGACATTTGGCGAAAGCGACCGGATCTGTGGAGTGTGAAGAATTAGATTCTTCGCGACAACAATGCACCCTGTCACCAAGCTCTCGTTACTCGTGAGTTTCTCGCCAAAAACAACATGGTACCGCTTCCGCACCCACCCTATTCGCCAGATTTAGCACCTGTGGACTTCCATCTCTTCCCCAAGATAAAAATGCAGTTCAACGGTTGCCGTTTTAACAATGTTGTCAAGTCAAGAGCGAATCGCAGAAGGTCTTCGACTCGCTTAGGGAAAACACTTCCAGGCCGGATTCCAAAAGTGACAGGAAGGCTGCGCAAGGTGATTATTTTGAAGGAGATGATGTTAAAACTTAGGTAAATGAGTTATTATTTTTTTAAAACATAACTAGTCCGGGTACTCGTAATTCCAGATACACCAAAAGACGTGGTAAATATGGTTCATCATGAGTTTGTTCGGCCAGAGCTGAGTTGAGGCTAAACAACCAAGTTTACTTCGAACCAACGATTGAAAGCCTCTACGCGGTCGCTCGACTTATTACTTATTAGGAACCAGATCACATCCTACCGACTATAATCAAGGACACTTTGGACAACATAGTCCTACACCCAGACACACACACACACACACACACACACACACCACACACACACACACACACACACCACACACACCACACACACACACACACAACACACACACACACACACACACACACACACACACAAATACATACCTAGGCACAAACGTGCGCGCGCGAACACAATATGTTACGTAAACTAGGAGAAAATCGCCGGAAGGATTGTGTTTCACCTCATAAGACTAGATATGCATATGTAGCAAATATATAATATATGAAAAGAGAGTAAATACGAGAAAGATAGAGGGGAATAGATAAACAGAGAAGGAAATAGAGAAAGAGAGGTGGAGGATATAGAAAAAGAGAGAGGTAGATAAAGAAAGAGAGAGGGAGAAATGTATATATATAGCTGAGCTCTCACCAAAAGGCGCCTATTGTGTACATATTACGTCTCGCAACTTATTTACGGAAATACATCTGACTGGTTAGTAGTCGAGCTGCTCGGTCTCTTTGGTCAACAACTTGCTGACCAAGATATAAAACAGAACCTGTAGCTAACATCTGCCTTTTTGATAATCATAGATTAATTAATATTGAGTTATTTTTCCAAATATCAATAGTATGTCAATAACTATTGTTTTACAAAGCTTTATTTTTTTTTTTCATTTATGTTGTCGAAATGTTGTATTATTGTTGTGACTAACGCAGCTTTAGTCTGAAAACTAAAATAGAAGCACAAATACAGTCACACAGTTCTTGTAAATATAAATTCTTTGTGCGGTCTACTAAAAAAAGGTGGGTATCAAAGGATTTATTGTAATTTTCTTGGTTTCATTATGCATGGAGCTGAAAACGTTAAAAGTAAATTTTATTTAACCAAGTAGAAAACTGTTTTATGGTGAGTTACTTAATGGACCTCACTGAAGAGTATATATATATACATAATATTATATATATATATATATATATATATATATATATATATATATATAACATTATTGGTGAATTGAAGAAATGGAGCTGAACGCAGATGAACAGAAATCGTTTTATTTCATTCTACACGTGTTTCGAAAGGCACAAATTACCAAAATCCGATTGAATAATGGACCATATTGTGTCTTTCTCTCAGGAAGAAAATAGGAAATCCGTTGGAAAAACAAAAACAGAACAGAGGCAGGCAAAAACAAATCGAACTATGCTCCTAAGAGCCCATGGCGAAACTGTTTATCAGTGTATGTTGAGAACCGGTGGCTGAAGAATTCAAACGGGTCATGATTGACCGATGCCTGACCCGTTGAATCTTCAGCCACCGATTCTCAACATACACTGATAAACAGTTTCGCCATGGGCTCTTAGGAGCATAGTTCGATTTGTTTGCTCTGCCTCTGTTCTGTTTTTGTTTTTCCAACGGATTTCCTATTTTCTCCTGAAGAGAAAGACACAATATGGTCCCATTATTCAATCGGATTTTGGTAATTTGTGCCTTTCGAAACACGTGTAGAATGAAATAAAACAATTCTGTTCAATCTGCGTTCAGCTCCATTTCTTCAATTCACCAATAATGTTTTAATTTCAATTATCCGCACCAACGCACGGTTGCAACACCATATGGTTGTACCTCCACCGTGCTGTTTACTGCTGTGATTTTTGCTACTAAGGTGCGGTTAAACTTTTGATTAATCTACTACAAGATTATTCATCTTTCTATTTCACATAATATATATATATATATATATATATATATATGTATGTATGTATGTATTTATGTATGTATATATGAGAGAGAGAAAGAGAGAGATTTAGTATAATTCGGGTGAAAACCGCATAACGTGCATTTAAGGGCTCTCATGTCGTTATTTGGCTACCACATGTTATCCTTCAGCAGGATGGTGGAGGATATCAGGTTTTAATAATAGATCACAAAACACAAATACACACACACACAACACACACACACACACACACACACACACACACACACACACACACACACACACACACACTTCACACAGTTTTTCTTTTTTTTAATTAAAACTGGAACTTTGTCTCGCAACTTGAGTATCATGCCATTTCGACCTTTATCGATATTTTCTACAACATGCATTGACATGTGTATATATATATATATTGGCTTCATAATCCTCACACAATGGACCGTGTTTTACAAGGTAAGTTTGAAATGGTAGTATCTCTCCCAAATGCATTAAAGGAATCAGTGAAAGTAAACGGTTAATCAGGAATGGAAATTGACTCGGCCAATTCTGCATTTCGGAAGCTAGCCATTCACTTAGATCGTTAGCGTAACAAATAGTATTCTTATTTGAGCATTGTGCCCACATATTTGCAGCAAGAAGAAAGGAATTAGAATTTCAGACGTCCATTGCAATTTAAACATAGTTTTTAAGACTAAACAAATTCAAATGATCAAATAAAGAAGAAGAAAAAACCCTTCAAAATAAACAAAATGTGAATATTTCACAGAAATTAATAAATATACATCACTGAGAGTTGTTTTAGAAAATGTTCGGAGCAAAATAAAATAAAATGAATAACTAAATAAAAAAGAAGCAATTCTTGAAATACGTTTAACGTTAAATTTAGTTTGAACAAATAGTGTTCCAGCGAAACATAATGTAAACAGAAATTTTACTTCACCAAATACTAAACATCTTGTATGTTATCGGCAGAGACAAACGCTTAGAACTGAACTTTGCTGTACTTTAGCACAAATGTTGATAAAAATGTCAGTCAAGAAGATTATATCGCTTCGTAACATTTATTTTCTAAGATCGACATATATTTCGAAGTATTTAGTAAAGCTAGCGTTTTGTTTTGTTTTGGCTTTATTCTCCAAGCAACAAGTGTTTATTGTAATGCAACTGAAGAAAAATATTCACTTAGATGCTTCAGTTGGTGCGTGGTTAAATTTATCTTATATATATTCTTTTATTCTTTTACTTTTTTTTTCAGTCATATGACTGCGGCCTTGCTGGAGCGCCGCATTTAGTTTAAGAAATCAATCCTAGGACTTATTCTTTCTAAGCCTAGTACTTAATCTGTCGGTCTCTTTTGTCGAACAGCTATGTTACAGGGACGTAAACACACCAACATCGGTTGTCAAGTGATGATGGGGTGGGCAGACACGCATACAAATATATGTGTGTATATATATATATATATATATATATACACACACACATACGACGGGCTTCTTTCAGTTTCCGTCTATCAAATCCACCCACGAGGCTTTTGGTCGGCCCGAGTTTATAGTAGAAGACACTTGTCCAGTGGGACTGAACTCGGAACGATGTGGTTGAGAAGCAAGCTTCTTACAACACAGCCACACCTGCGCCAAAACCTAGAGACGGACGAAATGCTGCTAAACATTTTGTCCGGCATGATATATATGTGTGTGTGTGTTTCAAAAGTTAGACAGTAGCACGACAAAAGAACAAACAAAAAATTCATACACACGCACACATAATATTGGTTTCGAATTATAGCACAAGGCCACCAAATTCGGGATATGAGGTAAGTCGCCAGTGTCTCCATCGACTCCAGTGTTCCCGAAAGGATGAGAGGCAAAATCGACCTCGGCGAAATTTGAGCTCAAAACACACAGACAGACGAAATGCCATGAAGTATTTTGCCCGGCGTGTTTAACGGTTCTGCCTGCTCGCGCGCGTGTAGTCAAATCCTATTTTATGGACTCAACCATGTTCTAAAATAAGTCGAAAGATAAGCTACTATAAATCGGCACGAACTTTCCGGACAACCCAATACAATTATTTGTATATGTGTAACGTTCAACATTCACCAGCTAACTCTGATGCACAGAAACAACTGTTGTGATTTAGAGATTTGGAATAAAGTCTATTCATTCCATCACCTTGTATTAATATATATATATGTGTGTGTCTTTTATCTTTTACTCGTTTCGGTCATAAGACAACGGCTATGCTGGGGTATCTCACTGGAAGAATTTTTATTGACCAGATCGACCTCAGTAAAACTTGGTACTTATTCTATCGTGATTTTTTGCCGAACTGCTAAGTTACGGGAATGTAAACAAACCAACACCGGTTGTCAAGTGGTAGTGAGAACAAACACCAAGACACACATGCGTACACGCTCCCACTCACATACGACGAGCTTCTGTCATTTTCCGTCTACCAAGTCCATTCACAAGGTTTTGGTCGGCCCGGGGCTAGAGTAGAAGACACTTGCCTAAGGTGCCACGCAGTGGGACTGAACCCGGAACCATCTTTCGTTAGCTGATTACGCAACCATGAGTGCCGCCCCTACGGGTGCATTACCGTTATTCTCTTAATAGAGCTTGGGGATCCTGATCGATGACCTCGGCTTCCTCCGCTTGGCATCAATGCAACAAGCATTGTTGGTTGGGCTGAGCTCTTCCGCCACCTCTTCACAATCCACCATGCCGCAGTCCCGTGACTTCGCCATATCCTGGATGGCTGAACGGGTGCTATGCCTTGCCAATGGACAGCTCGTAACTATTCAGATCACGGTCGTCACTCTGTGAGATGTTTTCAAAATGTACGTTGCCCCAACATTCTATAATCCATTGACTAAAGCCAGTTAAATAGTCATGCGCGTGTGCATTTTCATGTATGCATTTATGAATGTGGCCTTCAAGAGGGGAAAAAGTAGTGAGAGGCTCTCTTTTTATTTAGATCAAAATAATAGCTACTCATCTGGCTCTCCAGTATTTCAAGTATCTCCAATAATACTAAGATCATACTTAAGAACTAACATTGGATTAAGTATTCAACTAATGGTTTGCTAGTTATATATCATTGTTCCCACGCTCATATTTATAAGTACATATGAATGTCGGTTTGGTGATACAAACAGGAACTAAGTACCAATGTACGAAACTCTCGGCTGTCCAGTCAGTTTGTAACTTCTGCACTTCTACCGATTAAATGTATGCAACATATATGTGTACAGACATATACATGTGTATATATGTTATAGGTGGTGGCCTATAGATCCCGTGGTTTCGTATATATATATATATATATATATATATATATATATATATATAATTCATTTGTTTCAGTTATTAGATTGTGGCCATGCTGGGCCACCGCCTAAAAGAATTTTGATCAAGCTAATCGACTCCAGTACTTATTATTTCTTTTTAGCCTGGTACTCATTATATCGGACTCTTAAGCCGAACCGCTAAGTTACGGGGACGTAAACGCATCAATCAGTAGGAGAGGGACAAACACAAACAGGTATATACATATACATATATATATATATATATATATATATATATATATATATTATATATATACATACATATACACAACACATATACATACATACATACATACATACATACATATATATATATATATAATATATATATATATATATATAATATATATATATATTATATATATATATATATATATATATATATATTATATATATATATATATATATATATGTAGCGAATCTTCCAAGTATGAAGTGGATTCGATCCACCATAGCCAAATTTAAATTTAACAATTCAACAGAACATTTCTCACGGTGGAACAATGTTTTTTTTTCTTTGACAACAGTTTTACATTTTCCAGATGCCTTAGCTAGGCCGAAATAATGTCTCACCACTTGACCCTTTCTAACCTCTTCTAAACCACAAAAAGTTAGGATTAAGATAAGTCCATCAACTAAATCCATTTTTCTCACGCATATGTCTATCCTTCTGGATAGTTATAAAAGCAAGAACCCCCAAGCAAAAATCAGTGGTTACTTGGTGATGACTCAACCAGTGGTCACTTGGTGACAACTCAACCAGTCAGTCACTTTGGTGACAATACTTGAGTCGAGAGAGAGAGCTAACATCAGTTAGTGAACCGACCACTAGAATCATGGAAGCAGGCAGACAAACGGCCAGAGGGAAAAAGAAAAACAGCGTCCCACACTTTTTCATTCTCACTAGCTCTAATTCTGTTCTCTTACAACATCATTCTATCTCTCTGTAATTACTACTAAACAATGACAAGAACACAAACACAAACTTTGCAAGGAAAATCTATATCTATCTTTACTTCGCATGCTTTACGATTTTATCACTTGCTCATCGAGGTAAGGTATTGTATAATGTAACGGGTAAAAATGAATATTTCCTTAAAACTTCATGCGTTGTTCATCTTTCACTCCTTACAGCTTGCCGTTACAAAACAATTTCAACCGATACAAACTAATCTTCAGCCGTTACATATATATGCATACATACGACGGGCCTCCTCCAGTTACTGTTTACCAAATCCACTTACAAAGCTTTGGTTAGTCCGAAAGCATAGAAAATCAGAAGACACATGCCCAAGGTGCCACACAGTAGGACTAAACCAGGAATCATGAGGTTAGGAAGCCAACTTCTTATCAAACAGCCACGCCTGCGGCTATATAAAAAGTTGTCATAATGAATGTTTTTACACACCACTTATTAAAATAACCGATCTCCAATAAACAAGAAAAAACGAGTATTCACTCGAGGGACAACTGAATGTCATGAGAATACTTCTAAAAGTATTACATCTCATCTAGAGTGGTGGTTTGAATCTACGATCTCTGGAGTATACGTCCAGCGTGTTATCCTTTGCGCTACAGGGATTTGATACACACACACACACACACACACACACACACACACACACACACACACAACACACACACACACATATAGAGGTGTAGTCAAAAAGTATCCGACCTTGATGAGCAAAATCTGCATTGGTATTAGGCGGTTGCGTCCTTCCTGGGCATGCGCAAAACTTTTCATGTCGGGAGGTTGCACCATTCGCCTGCAGTGACGCGTTGAGTACAGACGTGAAGTGTGTGATTTTTCTTTTTGAGTCAAGATGACCGAGTGCATTAAGCAAAGATACTGTATCAAATTCTGCCAAAAACTTGGTAATACGCAAGTCCGGACTATCGAGAAGGCCTTTGGAGATGATGCTATGGGAAAAACACAAATAGAGGAGTGGTACAGCCGGTGCAAAGATGGCCGCACCTCAATGGACAGTGAGCCACCTTGTGGCAGACCATCGACAAGCAGAAACTAGTAGACCATCGACTAGCAGAAATGATTGCAAAAGTTCGAGGAATAGTCTATAAATACCGTGTGTGACTATTGAAGAGATTGTTGCCGAAGCTGGAGTCAGCCATGGGTCAGTTCAGTCAGTTCATTCCGCTCACGTAGTCTCAGCATTCCTCGTCAAGAAAAAACCCACCACTTGTTCGTCAGACTTTCTACTCCCCAGACTTGGTTCCGTGTGGCTTTTGGCTATTCCCAAAGCTCAAAAAAATATCACTCAAAGGGAGAAGATTTGAGTCAACAGAGGACATTAAGAAAAATTCGACGGTACAGCTCTACAGCATCCCAAAAAGTGGTTTCTAGAAATGTTTCCAGCAGTGACAGGAACGTTGGCAGAAGTGTGTAGACCAGTACTACTGAAAGTGGTGGTCCGCAGACCGGTGCCAGTTCACAAGCAATCAGCTACCGGTACGCGGCAAGTTTCCAGAAAAGAAACATTATAAAATGCTTATGTAATAGTATATTATTTGTTTACAAAATAAATATAAGATAAAAAAATTGTTGACTTTTATTATATTCATTATACATATTATTTCCAGTATAAAATAATATTATTAAGAAATATGACCTGTCCCTGGCACATTGGGGGAAAAAAACTGCCCGGTACGCCACCTCAGATAGTTTGAGAAGCACTAGTGTAGACTCCCAAGGCGAATACTTTGAAGGAGACTAAATAAAAAAAAGTGAGTTTTTTAATATTGTTTTTTTGGCCCAAAGTCGGGTACTTTTTTACTACACCTCGATTTATATATATTGTTTTCAGTTTTTAGGTGCATCTTATATAATATATATATATATATATATTATATATATATATATATATATATATTATATATATATATATATATATACATACATACATACATACATACATACATACATACATACATACATACATAAAACTACCGATGGCTACAAAATTAACTGGAGCTTTAGTATTCATTGTTTAGACACATTGATAATATTCCCCCCTCCACTTTGCTTATTAATGGAACCCATTGTGTTGAGTAGTGCAAGAGGACATAAAGCTGATGCTTGCTTACTAATCTGTCGGGACATAGTTATAGGAAGCTCAATGGAAAATTGATTCGTAATCGAGTCAATCTTAAATTGAATTCGATTTATACAAAGAATAATTGCGATGCTTAATCACCATGTCTATACATGTCATCTTGCGCGCGCACACACACACACACACACATACACACACACACACGTACACATACACACAGGTCTAAATAGAGGTATTAATAACCGGTTATTCATCAATCGATTCAGCCACATTTTGTATATGTATTTGTATGTCTGTATATGTCTGGACACAAGAAATCATGTGAATATGTGTGAAGCACATCAATGATTAAATATACATATTAGTAATATGAATTTTTAGGCAGTATGTGATTTCAAAACATGATTTCTTTGAAGGAAATAGGCAAAGGTCACGACAATTACATCCGTAGTGAAAGATCCGGATATAAAGAAGTGGGGGTGTTGTTAATACTTACTGCCTCATTAATTGCAAACGGAATTGTGGTTGTCATCACTCATGAAGGCAGACGCCTCTTCCGAATGGTTTCTTGAAAATATAGTAAAACGGTCATTGTACTAAAACCCTACAATTCAAAGTGACCAGAGGTAGTCATCTTCCATAAAAATTTGTTCAGTGTAGTTCATAAACTTTATCAAGTTCGGTTGCTGTGAGATATGGAGAATTCCAAACTTGTAATTTACACTATCAGCAACAGAGGTATGACATCTATTATAATTATGAGCTTGTTTGTAAGTTTGTCTAAAATCACGCAATAAAGAACTAGCAGTGTCAGTAAGAGTAAAAAAAGGAAGAGACAAAATGGTAATAACAATGAGAGAGGAAGTAGCATCAAACACTTAATTGATGAACGCTGCCTTTCTCTCTCTCTCTTTCTCTCTCACTCTCTCTCTCTCTCACTCTCTCCCCCCCTATCTATCTATCTATCTATCTATCTATATCTATCTATCTATCTATCTATCTATCTATATATATATATATATATATATATATAATCTACAGATGCACACACACACTCTCTCTATCTTTCACTCACTCTCTCTCTCTATTTCTGTCTGTCTGTCTCTCCCTCCCTCTGTCCGTCCCTCTTTCTCTCTCTCTCTCTCTCTCTCTCTCTCTCTCTCTCTCACTCACTCTCTCTCTCTCTCTCTCTCTCTCTCTCTCTCTCTCAACAACATTTTCATTTTTATTCGATGAATGCTGATTTTTTTTCTGGTAAACATTAATAACAATATATAAGATAAGTAAATAAGATTTTTGCACCTCAAAATTATTTTCTCAGTATCTCTGTGGATGCTTGTTCTGAAAGATTTTTCTGCTTAAAAAGTTGCAAAGTTAATAGAATATAAGATAAGTAAATAAATAGTAATTTTCAAGTTATAAAATGAAAATATTGTCTATTGAACGAAAGCTTGATAATATTGTCTGTTTAAAGAAAGTTAAATATAAAAGGAAGGTAATTATAAATATTTACAAATACTTGTCCCTGCAGTGATGTTTGTAAATATTTATGAATGAAGAATTTTGCCAAGGCGGTGAAGTTTGTCACCAAGATCTTTTCCCATTTCAGGCGGTAAAGAGTGTGTGAGAAAGAGAGAGACAGACAAAAAACAGAGATAGAGAACGTGTAGACGTTGCTGGAAGAAAAAAATAAGTCTCTCTGTGTATGCCGTTAATGTAGTAATCCTGAGTAATTTTGGACTTTGTATGGTTACGTATAGAAATATAAACAAACTAACATACACACACACGCACACACATACACATACATACTCATTTGTTTTGAAGTTTATGTTCTGTTGCATTAAATATACTCATCCACCTACTTTGGAGAATGGATCAGACAGAAGGCGACGGTTAGCCAGAGAGAGACAAAGACGAAGAACAGCCAGTCTCACTCAGGAAGAACTGGACGCAAGAAGATTAAATAATACATTAAGGTTATTAAATCAATCACAAGAAGTGAGACAAGAGAGACGAGCGCAGAACGCAAGAAGACAGGCTCGAAGACGTCAAAATGAAACGGAGCACCTAATTGTACAAAGGAGAGATATCCAAAGAGAGAGCAACACAAAGGCGCCAAGATGAAGCAGAAGAGCAAGCAGCTCTTGTTCTCGAATCAATATAATAACAAAATTATGCATATGCGTATTTCTGTTAGTGATTCTTTATATGCTTAACTGTCGTATTTTTTTTGTCTTAGTAATTATAACATATATAATAATAAAAGGGAAATTCTGTCTGTCCGTCTGGGACACAGGACCTCAGTCTATATTCGCTTTATATAGACATATTATACCTCTTTGAAATCTACGTAGACATACCTTTTTTGAAATCAGGATGATCTCCGGATTAAAAATCATTTGGTTCTTGAACAACCAGCATTGGGATCTGATTTAAAGGCATTTGGGTTGCTATTTCTAGCAGGTAAAGCTTGGCTGATTCACGCCATCTTGGTTGGCGTTTGTCAGATGACGTCAAAGATCAAGGGGGAGATAAATGGTATTGGATTCGTTAATTTTACGTCGAGATAAAAACTTTGGGACAAATTGGCAACAGTTGGAATTCAACTTGGTACTGGAACACTAGAATGATTGCATTACAGAATTAATTCTCATCCTTCCTTAACCTCTAATCAAATACAATCGTGGTATATAGTCATTATAAACGTATTATAGTCATGCTATCTAGCTCTCGCTAGTTTTGGGCCGTAGGCCCAATTAGCCCTCCGCAGGAGTTAGCTTAAAAGTCATATTATTATTATTATTATTATTATTATTATTAGTTCAAATTCCGCCGAGGTCGACTTTGCCTTTCATTCATTCGGGGTCGATAAATTAAGTACCAGCTGAGTCGATGTAATTGACTATCCCCTCCCCTCAATTTCAGGCCTTGTGCCTATAGAAGAAAGGATTATTATCATTATTAGACAGAGGGAAAGGACAGTGGCCGTGTCCATTTTTAGGGAGGGACTCTTTAGAAACCATAGAGTTATCCACCAACCGGAGACCTGACCCGAATGCTTACAACATAGTAGGCTCTACTTAAGTGTGAAGTAGTGGTCTTAAAGTAGGCAACAGATTTGGAGTGACAAAAAGAAAGCTTTGAGAGAGAAAAAAGAAAAACAGATCGAAATTTTTCTTGGGCAGAAATATTTCCGAATGCACCATAAATGAACAGAGAGGGCTTCGACCATCAAGAATCGAATTTAGGTCATGAACTCGGCATGCCGGAATATGTCAACAGCAATGATATATCAATTACATAGTAGACGGCTTCATTGTTTCAGTCATTAAACTATGGCCATGCTGGATATCGCTTTGAAGAATTTTTTAGTCGAATCAATCAATCCCAGTCCTTTTTTAAAAACCTGGTACTTATTCTCTCGATCTCTTTTGCCGAACCGCTAAATTACGGAGACATAAACACACCAATACCGATTGTCAAGCAGTAGTGGGGACAAACACAGACACAAAGGCACACACACACACACACACACACACACACACATATATATAATATATATATAATATATATATTATACGACGGGCTTCTTTTAGTTTCCGTCTACCAAATCTACTCACAAGGCTTTGGTCGGCCAGAGGTTATAGTAGTACCACAGCCCACGCAGTAGGACTGAACCCGGAACCATGTGGTTGGGAAGCAAGCTTCTTACCACGCAGCCACAATGTTCATGATTTCTCAAAGTAATATTACGAAGATGGATGAAATTTTTCTTCAGTTTCTAGTTACCAACCGCTGTAAAAGGCTATCTTGCAGAATCTTTATACAGGTGGACAAAAAGCCTTGCAGTAGTTTTTCCAGCTTTTTTCGTTGAGTTCAAATACCACCGAAATTAATTCTGCCTTTCATCTTTCCGAGATCGATAAAATAAAAAACAAAAATTTACTCATCAAGTACTGGAATTGATTCAAATTGAATAACCCCTCCTCCCAAAAGTGTGGCTCAGTGCCAGTGTTAGAAGTTTTACCACTCCAATGATCAAGCATAAATTCTGAAAAACTACTGCTGTTGCTGCTGTAACTGTCGGACTACTGTTTGTGTATCAAGTATATTGGTTATTGATGAAAAAACGGTAACTATATTTAAACGTCTAGACTGGTTCTTGAATTAACAACGACAATATTGGAGAAGAATTTACATAGTCAGCAGTTTTACCTCACGAACCCACAAAACCCTACAGTAACAATAGCAACCACAGCAGCAGTTTTCTGAACACATCTTTATGGCGTATGATGACTGGAAACTGAAGAAAACATTTCATTTCCTTCAACTGAACTTATTCACTGAACAAATAAAATGAATAAGACACAAGAAAATATCGAGAGATTTTACAATTATAAAATGTTACGTTTATTGAGAATTAAAACCTCAAAATCATTGATTTTGTTTTGTTTTAAACCGTTACCATAACTGACCTATTAACTTTATGAAAGTAACAATTATTTTTATTAGTTGTTTTTTTTTTTTTCAATAAGTTATACAGAAGCGGAAGGTCAGTCCATATGATCTTTACAAATCCTTCCAAACTGGTGAGACTGATACTTAATTTGAAACATCTGTCAATGCCTGCACTGACAGACGTTTAAGACTGAAATATGTAAACAAGGAGACAGATGGCTATTTTCATTATCTGCAATCGAATAAACTGCGATGAAGGCACCCCAGGACCAGGTGGTTGATATTAAACTGAACAGTGTATAAAATGTAACACCCTAATAATCATAGATAATTAAGACAGCAAGTATTAACTTTCAGTAATTCAACATCCTCTGTGGCTTTTCAACAGCCCGTATGTCACGACAGGGTCTAGAATTTAGTGTTCCTCAACCATTTTTTTACCTATGGACCCCTTTGATTCCTATTTTACTCGGATGGGTCCTCTTATCCATTTGATGATTTAAAAAATCGAATTATATTTCAATAATTAAATATGAATAGGAATTGCATTTAAAAAATTGTTAAAATATTTTGTGCATTGTAGATGTATAATCGATTTATTGCAGGATAAATTTCAACAACAAAATCATATATGGACCCCGGTTGAGGAACACTAATCCAGATAAATGTTATTTCTGTTAATGAAAATTTTAGAATTATAATGATTTTTTATTGCTTTTCTTTTTCGAATCCTTTCCCTTCTTGAGTTGTGGCAATCATATGTGCTACTTACATCCATTTAGTTTTCAAACTTTGAATGTTGATTCACACAGCTAATGATGCATTTTGCGAAAAACAACCAGTTACACTTCGTCTTTGTCATCGTACTTATGACCTTGAACAAGATGGCATTTTAGCCTAGCAAGTGACAAGGAAGTAGTAACTGAATAGCTTTTAACGACTCTCGAGTATGAAGATGCTTCAGGCAGAGTTAGAGTTAAGAGAATATTCAACGAGAAATCTTAAAAGCTCAAGAGAATGAAGTGGATATTCGTAACTTTCTCATGCACTTTCCATTTTCTTCCTTCATACATTTAAGAAATAACAACAATGAAATCTACGTCCAGGTACTCGCCGTAATTTTTATATACTGATAGTAGGACTGATATCAGTAATATACCGAGTTGTAAGCAATCAAATGTGTGGGTAGTATGCTTGGCATTGATGAAGCATTTATTAATTTGACCTGGAAACTAGACGGAAGCAGTTGCTCTATTTAGGAAGAGTCAAGATTTTAGGTTCCACTAAAGTATACTAGAAGGACAGGAACAAGTATTTTCTTGAAGGAGAGAAGTGGTGAGGGCATATTCTCAAGATACAAGGTAAATATATTTTTGCTGGTCTGCCTTAATTTTCAAGTATTAATTAATTTGGCACATGTATTAAGTGAAGTACTAGGTTGCACTTGGTGGCGATAAACAAGAGATGTAAAGGAGACTTACTGAGATGGATTTAGTGAACACGTTTTTAGCCACACTGTTTCAAATAGATCATGTGGTTAAACTACATGTCTGTTTTGCTTGTTTCTTTTCTTTCCTTGTAATGAGAAAAGGAAAATCGTCCCGAATTGTTACGCCGTTTTTGCTGTTTTATTAGAGATCGGTTTCTGTAGTAGAAAAACCGCTCACCATTCTCTGATGAATGGATCATGAGAGAGAGAGAGAGAGAGATAGAGATAGAGAGAGAGAGAGAGAAAGAGAGAGAGAGAGAAGAGAGAGAGAGAGAGAGGCGGGGTGGGGAGTAAACTCTGTCACTAGTTAGGCTTATCACCTATTATTAGTTTTCTTGTCTCAGAGAGGAAAAAGAAATGTTTTTCGATCACAGTATCTATATGGTAAAATGAGGCTAAAATTGCACGTTTACCACATACACGCATAAAGCTACCACACGTTTCTACATACTATAAGGCATTGCATATCATGGTGCAATGAAGTTAATCTCCTTCATAACATTATTCCACCATATTACTTCAGCTTCTCTCAGTACAAGCATTGCATTTGTTTCTAACTTTTACTCACAAGTCGTAAATAACATAAACAAACTGGCACAGTCTTGACCTTACATTTCTCCCTTCGTGAGTTCAACAAGCCAACCTTTTCCCCAGATATTACGAAGTAACGTAGATAATACGTACATATATCTCCTTCTCGGTGTTATCAACTAATGTTACAACAGCCATATTACAGTGAAGCTTATCCACCATATACTATTCAAATGTCTAGTATAGCTAATTTCTTCTATTTCTCCAAATATCTTCTTTTTTTTTTATCTTACATGGTATGATGAACTTCAGTGTACGTTTCCTATCTCCATGTGTTCTTTTTCATTTGCCCAAACAGCACCGAAACTTAAACACCTCCTTCCTAGTCAATAATTCTCCCCCTATGTATGGGCATATACGTTTTCTTTAATGGATATATATTTTTTTTCTTTAACCTACATTAATCTACACATGCTTAATAAATATTTTAATGTATGCCGCCTCATATACCCTGTCATCATTTCAGTATTTTCATTTTAAAACCCTTCTCAGCTACCTATGCAATGATATTTTTAACCGAACACACACACACACGTAAATATACATACACATATATAAAGGTTTACATATATATATATATGTATATAGATACATGTATATATATATATATTATATATATATATATATAATATATATATATATATATATATATATATATATATATATATATATATATATATATATACATATATAAATATATATTTATACATATATATAAATATATAAAGGCGGTGCTCCAGCATGGCCGCAGTCAAATGATAGGCAAATAAAAGAACACACACACACACACACACACACACACACACACACACACACACACACACATATATATATATATATATATATATATATATATATATAGTATTATAAAGCCATTTCAGCCGATTTTACCAATCAGTTTCGTTGGCCCTTCTGACTAGCGCCGTATTAGGGTCTTCTCTAACTCGTGTGTGAAATTGACTGTTTAAATTAACTGAACTGAACCTATAAATACTCTTTAGCATAAATGCTAATATATCCACTCTATTGACAAGTATATGCTTTTTCTGACTTATAGGTTCTAAGACTAAATACATGTGTGTGTGTGTAACTATGTATGTATATACGCACACGCATCTGAGCCAATGTTCAAGGAGAAAGAAATATAAGAAAGTAACAGTGTACAGGTAGGTGTAGAACAATATTTTTAGCAGATTTATTAGACCACGGCAAAGGAACTGTGCATTCACTTGCATTTAAATATCTAATTAGTATAGTTTGATACCCTTTTGAGCGAAGGATAACTGAAATAGATGTAAGTGCAACGACATTAAATTATAGCCCACTGAATCACTTCGGTAGCAATTTTCATCTACTAAAAGATTACATATACTCTGTATTACAAATTGGTTTTAGATTTTGGCACAAGGCAAGGAGGGAAGTCGATTACATCGCCTCCAGGAGTCAAACGGTACTTATTTTATCGACCTCGAAAGGATGAAAGAAAAAGTCAACCTCGGCGGAATTTGAACACAGAACGTAAAAATGGACAAAATGGCGCTAAGCACTTTGCCCGGCGTGCTAACGACTCTACCTGCTCGCCGTCTTATGCACTATATTACATATTGAACCCTGTTTCTCCCAGTTGTAAAACCAAACTTTCATGTATGTACGAAGGGGTGCTGAAAAGTTCCTGACTTTAAGAGTGTTGCGAAAGGTCTGGCTGGAAGCCCAACCTTCCGTGTTCTTTTACAGGTCTTAGAAAAATTGAAAGACCGCTGCAATAAGTGTGCGAATTTGAGAGGGGAATTTGTTGAATAAAATCATAATTAACTGATCCTCCTGTATTTATTTTACCCAAAGCAAGGAACTTTTCACAACTCTGTGTGTGTGAAAGAGCGAGAGAGAGAGAGAGAGAGAGAGAGAGGAGAGAGAGAGAGGAGAGAGAGAGAGAGAGAGTTTACATATATGTTATGTGCTCACTGCTGTTACTACCACGGTATGCCGTAGGCCCACTTCCTTTGTTTACGACCAACCCTTCTACCTTCCTTGTCCACACCACAACTAACATTTGACATTATTTGAATGGACCGATGATTTTCGGGTTATTTAATTTTGACGATAGACCTTTGTGCCTGAAACATATAATAAAGTTATTAAATCTATTTCTGCTTCTGCATTGTAAGAAATTCTTCGTTTATATCTATTTTACTTCCTTATCACAATGCTTCAAGCAAGCTACAACGTTGTTACAGACAAGCACACATATACGTGCACGCACGAGAGAGAGAGAGAGAGGGGGGGGAGGGAGAGAGGAAGGGAGAGAGAGAGGGAGAGAGAGAGAAAAAGGGAGAGAGGGAGAGTGTGTGTGTGTGTGTGCACGCGCACGTGTATACCGCAACAAAACACCCATAAAATAGAAGTTCCTAAACAAGTATTACCCCTGGAAGAATTAAAATCTGCACACACACACGCATGCATACATACATACATACATGCATACATACATACATACATACATACATATATATGTAAATATATATATATTATATATATATATATATTATATATATATATATATATAGAGAGAGAGAGAGAGAGAGAGAGGGATAGATAGATAGATATACACACGTATATATCAGTTGCGTAGACAAGCTGTTGCAAATGTTTATATCAGAACAATTATAAAGTAGTTAATAACTTTGCTTTCGTACGAAGATATTCACTAACAATTTCCCAAAACCAACTAGAACAAGAGATACTTATCTGCGTGTAAACACATAAGTGCATCCTTACATGCAATTAAATACATTCACATACACATACATGCTGAAGCACGCGCGCACTGCTGAGCACGATGACGTAAAGCCGTACGTGGAAACAAAACTAATTTTGTTTTCGGGTCATAGAACTGATTCCATTACAAGTTGTTCAATCTTAGTCACATCTGGAAGATATCAGACCGCAACTTTCGCTACATGTAAAGTGCATCTATTTTTTTTCTATAATTAGAATAGATCTAGCGGACCAAGATCAATGATAATTCCATTCACATTATATATGAATGCATTGTTCCGATATCAAATCTGCCCCACGGCTTGAATAGTACTTTATTTTATTAAAGCTGGAAAAGAATGAAAGGCAGAGTTGACATCAGCGCGATTTGAACTCGTAAATTAAAGGGCTGTAATTAAAATCTGCAGTCATTTGTCCGACTCTAATAATTCTGCCAACGAAATTGAAACGAAAGAAGGCGTAATGTTTTCCGTCTAACGTCAGAATAACGAGAAACACTAAGAGACTGACTGCCAAAGGCAAAGGAGAACAGTCGTCTCCCGAAGTTATTAAAATGCTGTAGTTAAGAATCTGTATTCAATGTCTCATTAACATTCATGAAGTTCGTTTGGGAGAAGAACCAACATTTTATGAATATCTCAGAAATGTTGTCAGTGTGAATCAAGTTAGAGCAAACGAAATAACTTCAGCTTTTCCCATGTGAGTAACATTAGTGGTCTCCCCCTCCCCCTAATTCGTTATTATCAACCTCATTCTTGTCAGCGTCACCCTCAAATTCGACATCATAAGCATTAATTTCGTTAACACCAGTCTCGATTACGTTGTCATCTGTCCCGATTTCGTCATCGTCAACTTAAAGGTCGTCACGGTAGAATGGAGCGAATTTGTTTTAAGAACAGACATTGACATCGGTGATTACTTGTTACAGAACTGTAAAAGAATGTAAACGTTAAAAAGTTTTGCAAACGATTACAAGTTTTATATAATATAATGTCACTCTGCACATTACCATAAACATATTAGACATACAATTAGTACATTAGATATAAACTACATACTATATTGTATGCATGTACAGCCCAACAAGCACAAGAATAACATCAGTTTAACTTCGGAGACATTATGTCCTTAAATATATCTACCCCTTCTGTTTTGTTTCAGTTTAACACGCCATACCTAGAAATTACAAAAAGAAGACTACAAGGGGGGATACCCCTCCTGATGTCATGGAAAGAGCCGCCAAAAAGGTTGCGGATGAAAAGAAAACGTTACGGAATGTTGCCGTAAAATAGCGCATAGTGGATGAAATAAACGAACGGAAATCCAAACAAAAGAAGGCAACTGGTACAGAAAAGTCAACAAAAAGGAAGGGAAAGTCAACTAAAACAGCTAAAAGCAAAGGGAAGAAGCCTCGCAGCGAGCAAGTCACCGATTGAAATATCTTGTCTGCTCAGATTGGTATTCTAACTCCCTTCCGGGTGAAGAATGGGTGCAATGCATGATCTGTAAAGACTGGGCACACAATGACTGTACCGATGGACGACAGGACTTTCTGTGTGATCTGTGTGGTGAGAAGTTAATGGAGGACGATTCCGACTAGATGGTACATGTAACAATGGGGAAATTGGCTGATGAGGACTCTCAGTATCACAGTTAGGATATGAGGTGGTTCAAAGTACAGTTAATTAATTAAAATGATACTTCCTAGATGCAAGAAGCAGGAGATGTATTCATTTTAAACTTGTTCGTTAACAATTCCGAGTTATCGACAGTTGTAACAAAGTGCCCCAGTAAGTGTCACAACGTACTCCGCACTCGGAGAAAATTGTTACAGCTGACACCACCTCATTAATTAGAACTTGTCTAATTAATGTTATGTAATTTCTGTTTGTTTTACTGGTGATAACAATAAATAGAGATGTTTTACTAATTAAATCTGAAAACAAACTTCAGCTGGGTTCATTTCTGTGAGTGCCAAGACAAAAAAATGAAAAAAATGTAACAACTAGACCCGGTCTCCCCTACATACATACATACATACATACATACATACATACATACACACACACACACACATACATACATACATACATACTACATACATACATACATACATACATACATACATACATACATACGTGCATATATTGGTATATGCATCGATAGTTCAACCAACACAGCTACTCAACCAACTCAAACAACATATTTACAAACACCGGGAAGTCTTAACTTAAAAAGTCATGTAACTTTGTTAGCGACCGGCTTGAGCTCACTGAAGAAGAACTTAAATAAAACTCTCAAAGAAACACACACGCACACACACACACACACACACACACACACACACACACACACACACACACACACACACACACACACACTTACACACGTAATCATGAAGGTAATCTAAGACACTAAAGTGTTAAGTAGGTTTTGTTACCGTTCAACTCCCAGTAAGCTACTCTCCCACAAGTAAACAATACCAAAAGTAATTTATATCATGTTATAATTTTGATATAATGAAATAGAATATTTAAAAGGAATCATTACTTGGAATACTTAATAAACAAAAGATTAGCTCTAAATGTGTGCTAGTTACACCAGAAAAATAGATCACAGGCGAAAAGAGACATGCGATATCTAACCTTTAACACATATACCACCAGGATGAAAACTCGGACGAATGACCAACATTGGAGCCAATAAAACGCAAAGCAATAGTTGTTTGAATTAAACAGGTAATGAAAAGGGTGTTACCGTAAACAATCCGGTGAGAGAGAAATATATGTTCACCATTTGCAATAGAGCCAAACAAAAGCTTGGAACGTTACGGAAAGATGCAAAAACGCTGGATACAGATGGAACTGTCACTGACAACAAAGCACAAATAATAATCAATTAGTACGCCTGTACAAAAATATCAAATAATACGAAACATCAAATAATACGCCTGTCTTCCTTGAGTAAACACTTGATTTCTTATCTTTGGTCAGAGTAATCCAAAAAGAACTCCCCATGTCATTGCATTTGATAACACTAATGCTGCTAAGTACTCAGAGTTGTTGTTTAACTCCAAGTCATCCAAAATCGAAGGCAGCTACGACCAAATGCATTACAATCAATGCTATCTATCTTATTTTTCAAATATGGTGTACGTTATCTCATGCGTTCAAGTTGAGACAGTAGGATGTGATCTGAAGGAGATTTGGCTGTAAAACCTTCCGTAGATACTTCTTTATTAGTTCATAACAAAAGTTGTTGTTGTGTAGCCCAAGGTCATCTTGACCAAGCAATCTTATGATATCCAGTTAGCCGGTCTAACAACGAAGCATAATCTATCTATCTATCTATCTATCTATCTATCTATCTATCTATCATCTATCTATCTATCTATCTATCTCTCTATCTATCTATCTATCTATCTCTCTCTCTCTCTCTCTCTCTATATATATATATATATATTATATATATATATATATTATATATATAATATATATATATATAAAGCTGAAGTTGTCTGTGTATGGCAGGTTTGGCAGCCTTCAACTAACACTATCTCCTCCGAGACCTTGCGGCGCAAGTTGACCAAAATTGAGAGTATGATAAAAGAAGACTTGCTCTTCATTCCGTAGAAGAAAACTTCAAATCGGACCATGTTAAGACCAAAAGTTATTTACATCAAAAAGGTGCTTTTTTTCTATGAAAATCCCTATTTTTTACGATTTTTTGACTGCTGTGTCGCCATTTTTCGGTGTAGTTCAACCAGAAAAATGTTCACTTAAAGAGAATAACAAGCTACATAATGCAAAATTTTTACTTTTCAAAAATTCCAATTCTAAAGGGTCGAAAAGGAAACAAACCCGAGCAACGCCGGGCTATACTGCTAGTTTACAGATATAACTGTCTTCACCTAACTAAGGACAGTATTGCACACACCAATATGCAAGAGATGAATCGTACAGGATACAGCCCAATATTCTGGATATATGCTCTTTCTTAAATATCTAGTCTATTCTTGTAGGCCTGTAGAAATCTTGCATGGTAGACTCAGTCAGAATGTGACAGTTCCTGTTACTATACATTTATTAAACGATGTGCATCCTAATATAATAATTGTCGCAAATAGGGTTCTTGTTTCTGAAGCTATTTCTGTATGTATGTTACCTTCTTCTTTTTTTTTTTTAGTCAGGACTGGGTAGGAGAGATAAGATATGTTGCAGTAGTAGTTGTTGTTTAGCTCACTACTATCATTTATTGAACAAACCTATGATCAAAAGCATACCAAATTAATTATTCGGTCTTTTTAGAGATATTCAACACCACATTGTCTAATGATTTTCTTTTCTTTATTTTTAAGGTGGTTGGATGTGATCTGAGGGAAAATGGTCGCTAAATCTCGCAGTCAAGTAACACTCTAGAATCTCCGTGATTGGCTCATTTTTATGTATATTGTTACACGTTGTTGTATACGTGGTCGTACTAGTTTTATAAGTGTCTGGGTGTTTGAAAAGGATTTCTCATGCATCGACAGGGACTGTGAGATGCAACAACAAAGTCTATCCCAGTATGACCAGGCAATCTTTTACTTTTAGTACTTTTAGTTTCGTCGTGATTAACATTTTACTTCATAAATGACACGATTCAGCAACAACACTCTATAAAAACCAAAACTATTATACTAGCTCAGCATAAAATAGACGACGCGTCTTCAAGCTAGCGCATGCTCTGTTCGCAAAAGATTCAAAGACACCGAAACAAACTTACAGAAGCTTCAGTCGGGATGTTTTCTTTCAGACAGCAATGACAACAAACTGTTAAAATGAGCATCATCCGTAGGCCATCAGAGCTGAACGACGTGCAGCAACTGTTTATTATAGAACAGTCAGATAGACGACCAGTATACAAGTGACGTACGTACATCGGCCCGAAGTTTCTAGTAATCGGTATGTATTTTATTGCCCCGGTTTGATGAAAAGCAAAGTCGACCTTGGTGACATTTTAGCTCAGAACATAAATGATAGTGATTGAATACCACAAGGCATTCTCTTTAACGATTCTGCCAAACCACTGCCTTTAGTTAGAATAGTCTCAAATGATGGGATTATATTAACTCTAGTGGCTGTGTGGTAAGTAGTTTGCCTACCAACCGCATAGTTCTGGGTTCATTCTCAGTGCGTGGCACCTTGGGCAAGTGCCTTCTACTATAGCCTCGGGCCGACCAAAGCCTTGTGAGTGGATTTGGTGGACGGAAACTGAAAGAAGTCGGTCGTGTATATATATATATATATATATAATATATATATATATATATATATATATATATAATATATATATATAATATATATATATATATGTGTGTATGTATGTATGTATGTATGTATGTAGTATGTATGTATGTATGTATGTATGTGTGTATACGTTTGTGTATCTGTGTTTGTCCCCCCAACATCGCTTGACAACCGATGGTGGTGTATTTACATCCCCGTAACTTGTCGGTTCGGCAAAAGAACCGATAGAATAAGTACTAGGCTTTCAAAGAATAAGTCCTGGGGTTGATCTGCTCGACTAAAGGCGGTGCTCCAGCATGGCTACAGTCAAATGACTGAAACAAGTAAAAGAGTAAAAGAGTATTCAGATTATTCTGTAAAATGCAATGTTTATTTATTTACATTGCTTTGAATTAACCATACATTAGCTCGTAGCTTCCATATTTCAATGATGTCATTGCTTATTTTTAGAATGATATTGTAGGGTAGGTGTAAGAGGTCGGATACGGCCAGTTTGAACGTAAAACAAGCAGAATATTTGTGCCAGATATGGTTGGTTTCAATGCTGAAGAGTTAATAAAACTGTAGTATTTCTACCAACTAAATTTAGACAGACAAGCATCTATTTTATTCGTTTATCAATTTATTTCTGGCGTGCAGTACACTTCTCCCATCACAGCCACTACTATCACTGCACCCAGACACACATACAACATCCAAAATAAATTTTAGCTAAAATAAATACAAAGCTGGTAATAAAAATGCCTTGTCATTCCACATGATCACCGTTCTGTATAAAAGTATATTAATCAAGTTTCCTACATTTTTCAACCTTAACCGCATGACAAAAACGGATGTTTTCAATTCAAAGACAATCCTCAATCGATTGAAATGCACAAAGCATTCATTGAAGGTCAAGTGGTGGATCTTAGAAGCACGTGCGGGCGCGCACTCACACACATACACACACATGCATGCGTGCATACATACATACATACATACATACATACATACATACATACATGCATGCATACATACATACATACATACATACATATATACATACATACATAATACATACATACATACATACATACATACATACATAATAGAACAACAGTCGATTGTATTGAAAGGAACATCCTACATCCGTTATAAAACTGAATTGAATTTATATAATCACGGGTTACATGTTGTTAATGCTGATAATAATAAGGAAATTAATGCTTTCTAAAGTTAGAATATCGATGAAATCGGGTCCAGTATATAACTGGTATATATTTTATCAAACTGGAAGGATAAAGAACAGAGTGAATCATGGAGAAATTTAAAACCATAGAATAAGTACCAGGTATAAAAAAAAAGTATGTACTGGGGTCGATTTCTTCGACTAAACCCTTCGGGCGGCGCTCCAGCATGGTCACAGTTCACTGACTGAAACAATTAAAAGATAAAAGATAGAAGATATACATGCATGCTAAACCGATCTAGCCTCTTTCATCTTCCCTTGGTTTTATATATATGTATATATATATATATATATGTATATATATATATATATATATGTGTGTGTGTGTGTGTATGTGTGTGTGTGTGTGTGTGTGTGTGGTATGTGTGTGTGTGTGTGTGTGTGTGTGTGTGTGTGTGTGCGCGTGTGTGTGTGTAGACTCTAACTCAAGTTCCGAGACTGAACTGAACCCGGAACCATGTGGTTGAGAAGCAAACTTTTTACCGCACAGCTACACTCGCTTCAGTCATTTGGGCTGCAGCCATGCTGGGGCATCGTCTTTAAGGGTTTTAGTCGAACAAATTGACCACAATACTTACTTTTAAATTTGGTACTTAATCTATTGATCTCTTTTTGCTGAACTGTTAAGTTACAGGGGGCGTGAACAAACCAATACTATTTGTCAAGCGGTGGTGGGTTCAGTTCAGTCTCGGAACTTGAGCTAGAGTCTACCACACACACACACACACACACACACACACACACACACACACACACACACACACACATACACATACGACGGGCTTCCACACAGGATCTATCAAACAGTGGATAGATGGAACCTGTAGTAGGATTGAACCCGAAACTAGGTACAAGGCCCGAAATTTGGGGGGAGAGGGCCAGTCGATGAGATTGACCCAGTTCGCTACTGGATGGAAGGCAGAGTCGACCTCGGCGGAATTTGAACTCAGAACATAAAGACAGACGAAATACCAGTAAGCATTTCGTCCGGCGTGTTAGCGATTCTGCTAGTAATAACAATAATAATAATAATAATAATAATAATAATAATAATAATAATATAACAAGAATAACTGTCAAGGTCGTGTCTATAATAATTGGTGCGTTGGAAACAGTAAGCAAGGATATAGACAAATGGCTAAAGGAGATTGGAATATAATGCTCTATAGAGCTCTCGCGGGAAGTTTCTTAGGAGTAGCAAGGATTATCAAGAGAGCTCTAAGCACTTACAATATTATATGCGTCATCTGCAACAACCTACTGGCTTTGTCAGTATCGGGACAGATTTTCTGACCAATAAAATGGATAAAGAATGATTGAAAGAAGAGGAGACAGAGAACATTTCAAAGTATCTTAAATTTTTAGAGCAAGGGTGTCAAACATATGGCCCACGAGCCGGAACCGGTCCGCTGCAGGGTTTCATCCGGCTCGCGAGATGACTTTCAAAAGTGTAAAAATTATATATTTACTTACTTATTATTATGAAAGTTGATTGTTTCAGTATGACTGATTTGTTTAAATATCGTATTGGAATAAATATATTTTATTGAAATTAATTCAATGACTAACAATGTTTTCCTTTTTTAAGTTAACATTTCTCTCTGTTTTACCTTACCCAAAATATCTTTAACAAAAAAGGAGAAAAGTGGATACAGAGTGTAGATTATTTCAAGAAAAGTGGTCCGTTTCTTATTTATTCGTAGAAGTGAATGGGAAACCTGGGCGCCTGGTGTTTTCGCAGCAGGTTTCAGTGTTCAAGGAATATAACATTTGGTGCCCCTATGAGACTCATCATGCCGACAAATACAATAACTTGCAAGAACAAATGATAAGACAGAAGGTAAATATATTGATAGCGGATCTGAAGAAACAACAGTCTGCTTTAAGCCAAAGCCGAGATATCAGCCAGGCAGCTGTAAAAGCTAGTTACCTTGTTGCTATTAGCATCAAAGCCGTACTGTGAGGGTGAGTTTGTGAAAACATACATACTGAAGGTTGCACAAATTGTATGCTCTGAGAAGCGACAGATTTTTGCCAACATTAGCCTGACGGGAAACATTGTAGCAGGTAGGATTTCAGATATTTCTGCAGATTAGGACAGGCAACTGAAGCACAAAGTTCAAGTAATTTTTTGCATTTTCGGTTGCAAATGATGAGAGCACGGACATTACGGATGTTGCACAACTGGCCTTAATTCATTCGTGATGTAGACCCGCTTGAGATCAAATTGGCTTGATATGTGACCCGTGAACTAAATTGAGTTTGACACCCCCTGTTCTAGAGCCTTAATATGGTGTTGATGTTCTTGTATTCTACACTTCAGGAAATGAACAAATCGAACGATGTTGTACAATGTTTCTTTACGTTTTGTAAGTTTGAAAATTTTAAATGATTGGAGAATATAACTCAGCTAAAAATATCCAGCTACATTTTAATTACTAAACAAAATCTTCCTCTCTATTATTGGATAATGAGATCCATAGTGAGTTTAATCACCGTGTTAGCTGTGTCCAATGTAAAATTGTGTCTCGACTCCCAGTCAATTCATCACAAGTCATCCAAAACAATTCTTTCCACATCATAACAAAATACACCAGACTCATTGATAATTTATGCAACAAAAGAATAACTCAGACTGAGAGTTTTAATTCATATGCATGCCTGTAATAATACATGCATCATCTGTAATTACATTCGCTTAATTATTTACAAATGCATAGAAACCACGGCAATTTCCCAACATATTACACAATGACATTCTAAAATCAATTATGTCTTTCACATAAAAATATGCGGAACCCATTACTTGTCATAAAATAAAATACAGAATGTATTAGAATTTCTTCTAGTTTACTTTTCACTTATTTATCTATTTATTTATCTATTTGATATGTCTATTTATCTATTTATTTATCGATTTATTCGTAGGGATTTGGGTGGAGATCGATCTTCTCAGTTCTCTAAATCACCAGACTACTGCTGTGTGTGTATGTGCACGCACGCGCGCACACACACACACACACACACACACACACACACAGAATTGTTAGCGTATCGCACAAAAGGATCAGCGGCATTTAGTCCCTTTTTACGTTCTGAGTTGAAATTCCTCCGAAGTCGACTATGCGTTTCATCCTTTCGGAGTCAATAAAATAAGTACCAGTCGAGCACTGGAATCGATTGTAATCGACTTACCCACTCTCCACAAATTTCAGGCCTTTTGCCTATAGTAGAAAGATTATTATTGTTAAGTTCCTGACTATCTCTTCAGAAACAATGTATTCATCCAGACGCTACATTAATGTTGGTGATATCACTGAAACAACATCTTCCCTCTATCCTATAAATTCGATTTTTTTCCTAATTGGTTTTACTTGACTAGGAATTTTGAATGTCCATCTAATGTAACTCAAAATTATGTTAGTTCCTTTACAAATCTCATTCATCCGGATTCAATATAAAATTATTATTTGCAATAACTCATCTTCTGTTGTGTCTGGGGAGAGTCATTTTCTTTTTGTGCCTTATAATATAACACACTCGCCGGTAAAATTTCCACTTATTTCTTATTTTTATTTTCCTAAAATTTTCGTTGTGTCTTGCAACAATAGTCTTGACTCTGTCCGTTATTTACACTGCGTTCCTTTTTTTTTATTTGTGCGCATGTGTGTGGTCAGTGTGTGTGTGTGTGTGCCTATGCATGCATGTACGTATGTATGTGTGTATGTATGTATGCTTGTGTATGTATGTATATATGTGTGTGTATGAGTGCATCTGTATGTATCCCGTATATTCATGTGCTTGTATGTCCGTGTTTGTGTATTTTCTATGTATGTGTGTGTGAGCGTGTGTTTGTATATGTATGCACCTTTGTCTCCTTGTGTGTGCATGTGTGTGTGTGTTATGCAACTATGTACTATGTTTGTATGTATGGATGGATGTGCATCTCTACATGTGTGAATCCGTGTCTCCATATGTGTCCTTGTGTGGAGTAAAGTGTGTGTGTATATATATATATGGTCATGTGTTTCAGTCTCCATTTGCGTATGTGTGCTTGTCTGTTCTTATAACCTATGTACCTATCCGTCTGTATGTTGATCTGTTTATTTTTTTATCCATATGCTTACATACCAAAAAAAAAAAAAAACTAGGAAAATAAAAATAAGAAATAAGTGGAAATTTTATCGGTGAGTGTGTTACATTATAAGGCACAAAAAGAAAATGACTCTCCTCAGACACAACAGAATATGCTTCAACACACGAACTCATATAAAGACTTGCAAACCAAATCCAAAAACGAAAAATAACTCGTCTGTTTCACTCAAACTGGAAAATAGAGATCATTGTTTGTAAACGAATAATAGTATTTATGTATATATTTATTGAAACATTGTTTCAGGCGCCAGTTGAAGTAGGCAGCAACATTAAAAACAGAATTATTGGCCCATTAAGATGACTCTTATGAGAAACATAAGGTAGGTCAACATTCTGATTTCAAGGAAAGATTTCATTCGGTTTCTTGGTCACGAAAGTATAACACTTGAATAGGCGAGCAAAGTTTTTATTTTAGCTACCGGAATAGGGGGTAAATAGACATCTATATAAGAACTTTATCCTCCCCACTTGTCAGGATATAATTAACAATTAAGTTTAACGCTGTTGTTGTTACTATCAATTAAATGGCAAATATCTTCAAAATCCTTCATCTAGTCCTATACAAAACCACTACAGCTGTATTCATGAGGATAATTAAAAATATTACAGAGAAATCTTTACAAACACTAGAACACTAAGCTTCTAACTATTTTCAAGTTGAGAGCCCTGAGACACTCGCCGACCACTTCAAGTAAAGTAACTTAACTTTTTATCAAAAGCAAAATAAATGAAATCTGAATATTATGGTCTGCTCCTTGTTCTTTTTGTGATGTTACTTTATTTAGGTTTTATAAGGCCTAACAAACATTTTTTCTAATATCACAACGGTGTGTAAGAATAGGAGTGTTTTTATGTGTGTGTGCGCGCGTGCATGTGTGCTCAATACCACCACCAATACCTTTAACATATACATACGCGAGAAGTTGTATACATGATTGTTAAGTCTATGTCTGTATTCTTGTTATGGTATGTTAATGACTTACGCTTCATACGTAAAGCTACCGTTGCTATGTAGTCGTCTATAAAGTTATACAAATTCATATTTCTCAATAGCGTCAAGCAATATATATATATATATATATATATTATATATATTATATATATATATATATATATATATATATATAATATATATATATATATATATATATATATATATACATATATATATCAAGCTTAATCTACTGAAAATGTTATTAACTCTAGCTTTCCAGATGGTATCCAGACCAGAAATAGCAATGGAAATTTCGAACAAAGAAAAGAATATCTTCTTAGACCCGTTGTAGAACCTAATGAGAGAGAGAGGGGGGGAGAGGGAGAGAGAAAGAAAGAAAGAGAGTGGTAGAGAGAAAGAGAGAGACTGAGAGGGTTTTTAGCTAAGTTATCATCGTTTGCTATTTGAATCTCTTAAACATTTGACACTGGACTAGAACTTCTTACAGAAGGAACTACTGCTCTACTTTGAGGTATTTCAAGAGATATAATAATCATCTTAGGGAATTCTGACGCCCGTGTCTTCCACAAAAAAAAAAAAAAAACGTTAACAACGTAAATAAAACTGTTCCAATTGGGAATGGACACTGTATCGTGAAATTGGGTTTGTTACCAAACTGTGACGCTGCAATTAATTATCAATTGGTTAAGTAGACATGTAAATTTAAACAAGCGAAACGACCCACTGTCTAGTTCCGTAGGACGGCGCCATACATAATAATATTTTATAAATTAGGCATAAAACATTTCAGTAAGTAGAGTTGAGCATTATTTTGCATAAATACAATGCATTACTTTCAATGGAATATGACGTTACAGTTTGGACGTCAAGAATAATATATTTACTTCTCCCAGTTACTGTACTTCTCCAGCCATAATAACAATTTCTAACTTAGGTACCAGGTCAAATATTTTGTGCGGAAAAAGTATACTCAGCTTAATTGACTCTAGTTTTATGCTGGTATTTGTCCTCGGAAGAGTGTAGGTAAAAAAAAAAAAAAACTTCTGTGGAATTTAAATTCAAAACTTAAAGAGACTTAAATACTGTAAGATATTTTATCCAGTGTCCTAATGAAATTGCCAGATCTGTGGCGTAGCCAAATTCTAAAGTTTCGGGGAGCGAGCGCATAAAAAAAAAGGCTCCGCGACACATACCAAACAATTTTTGACTTATTTCTCTTATATTACGCAAAATATTTCATTAGTTATACGTAATTGTATTCTACATTCATGAATTTCATGTTTCTTTGACAATGCCATTATGTATAAAACTTACAACTACTGATATAGGTGTGACGTAAAAAAGATGACACTTCACGAGATCGCCCAGTGTAGAGAGGTTATGATATCAGGGTTTGTTTTAGTTCTTCAGATGTCAGCAGCTACCAACACATCACAGGAGATTGGGCAGACAGTTCAAAAACAAGGGAGGCTGGTCAAATAAAGTAATTATTCCAGAAAGTTCTTCCAAGGCCAAGCAATTAGGAAAAGAAAAAAGAGAAATTCGACTTCTATCGCACAAGTAAACTAATGAATTAAAAAAAAAACTGTTGAAAAGACGCCAATTTTGAAAAATGTGCTCGCGGAGAGGGGTCGCTCTCCTTGATCTTCTATTAGCGACGCCACTGTGCCAGGCTCTACCGTCTCTCTCTAATCGCAATAGCATTAACGTGATTTAAGAAGTGAAGGAAGTAGATTCTATTTCACATGCAGAGGTCTCAACAGATTTTTTTTACAACTGTATTGCTAGCCATAATCAAGTTGATATATGGAGATAAAGCTACACTTATATGGGGGTGAAGCCAGGGCCGTTTTAGCAGTATTATAAAACCCCAGACAAATTCATGCATTGGCTCTACAGCATTTATTTGAGAGCAAGCCACAGTACATATACATCAGAATTTGGCCCCTAGACCAGTGAACCCCCTGGACTAGATGAAGCTGTGTCTTTCTCAAATGAATTGAAACTGGATTGCCGACACGACTGCTCGGAAGTTTCATTCTTGCTTTATTGTGCAATGTCTTAGTCTAAAATACTGTTATTTTTTTTTATAGACCAGACACACATCTTCGTACTGTTGGGAGAATAAGCAGGGTGGCGAGCTGGCAGAATCGTTATCACACCGAGCGAAATGTTTAGCAGCATTTCGTCAGTCTTTGCGTTCTGAGTCGACTTCGCTTTTCGTCCTTTCGGGGTCGAGAAAATAGATACCATTTGAGCACTGGGGTCGATGCAAACTTACCCTCTCACCCTAAATTGCTGGCCTTGTGCTAAAATTTGAAATCATTATTAGGAAAATAAGGCGTTGTAATGTTACGTTTCCTCCAAAAGTGGGACAGATAATGGAAATAGGGTTACAGACGTAGTTTGTCGGAAGCACATCCCATTTGCTATCAAAATATTGAAATCGGTAGCTTAACGCGGCAATTCTCAAACTCATTTTGGTGCAGAACTCATACAATTTGTCAAATATCGCACAACCTACATCTGTAATTTAAAGACAACTCACTCCATCCAAATATCAGTGTCATTAAATGAAACAAAACCTGCTTAGAAAGAGAATTTATTTATAAAAACATTCATTTTGAAAACGGTTAATATCATGTTTATAAAATTAGTTTTCATTTAATTCTATTAAAAGCTGCCTTAAGTCACGAGACACCAGAATTTATTTCTGGAACTAACTGTGAGAAGCCTGAAATTGTCAGTAACATTGAAAGAGTTGTTGTTGACTGAGTTAATGGGTTTGTTCAGCAAAAGCAGGAAAGACAGAACTTCGTGTGGCAAAAAGAGTATACATGTGTAAGGTTGTGTTAACAACAAAATAAGCTCACGGACAAAGTAACGCACTAGAGTCACTATATACATAAGCACAGCATACTTAGATTAGCCCTATATCCCTGAGACCCACCGAGCAACTGCCCAGATTGCTCATGTTTTAAGATGGCTCTATGCATAGGCATTAATAAAGTAATTGCCAACATAAAAGGCTAAGGATAAAATGTGTAAAAAAAAACGTAGACAAAAGAAATTACTTTTAGTCGCACACACAGACGAATATCATTCTTATTTAATACGCTCACATGAAATAATATATGATTTTAAAAACAATCTCCAGCATCAGTGAAAAACGATTTAATACACAAACTCACACACTTTTACTTCTGTAATGATTACTGAACGAATAGCAGGAAATTATTTTCACGTTAGTGATACAATATAAAATGCATTTTGGAGCCAAAGTCATGCATTTGTGTG
Organism: Octopus sinensis; assembly: GCF_006345805.1. NCBI lineage: Eukaryota > Metazoa > Mollusca > Cephalopoda > Octopoda > Octopodidae > Octopus > Octopus sinensis. The sequence goes on along the minus strand of NC_042999.1, from coordinate 130,713,083 downwards.
TGTGAGTGTAGCAATAGCCATTTACGGAATTATACATAGAAAATTAGCATTTCTTTTATAATGAAAGGAAGACATTTACTTGTAAAGATTAATAGTGATAGTGTTAAACGTGGGTAGGCAATACCTACCTTGCTTAACTTGATGTCACATCCTCTGGTATAGATATAATGGATTAAATCTCACAAATATATTCAAAGACAGGAGAAACTATTTTACTCAATAATGAAATAAAAACCAATCTCATTTGAATTTTTGACTTGAGTGTTTGAACAGCATTAATTAGATTATGAGCTTTGTTATCTTCTTCATTGGAAGAGAAAATACAAGTTGTAGCATATATATAATTTTTGTCAATGACAGTTGTAGTGTATACAAAGTTAATTACCACAAGCAAAGCAGGTTGTGGACTCCGTTCCTCTAAAGTATTTCTCCATTGTATGTTGCTTACTATTTTTTGTATATAACTGGTACCTGTTTTCTTGAATCTACCCTCTCTCCTCCAAATATAAATAAAATAAAGGAGTTTGAACTTAAGAGCGTGTAACAACGAACCAGATAAAGAAAAAAAGAAAGAAAGGAAATATAGCTCGCCTTTTCACCGTCTGCTTCGTCACCCCCACCTTAGCTGATAATGTCAACATACATTATCACATATCTCTCAGTACTTTATACAGTTTAGCTGTACGGAGAGCATAATTTATCTTACGATCAGACTCCTTATCGGGGGTCATGTGTTTTGAAAACTAAATTTAATACTTGCAGCACATGAAAACAATTTTACTGGTGAAACTGAAGCGAACGAATTCTTTAAATACTTTAAAGCATAAAAAAAGGAAGAAAAAAAAAAGAAAAAGGAAAAAGAAAGAAAGCAATATAAGACCTTTGCAGTTTTAGTGATTGTGTAATTTTGTACCAGAAATACTTATTTTTAAATGTATTCTTTGAGAGAATTAATACAAGCATAAAATAACAAGAAAAACAAAAATCATGACTATTAACACACTCTAATCTTGAAAGTAAATAACTACAGTTTTTTTTTTACGATGATTCGAATGTATAAATATTGGACAAAATAGGACTTCACAACCAAGAGTGAGTCTTTCTTTACTTAAGATTTTATAGGTAAACTTTTTTTATATATACAATTAAACTAACTATACCAGCTCTATAAATTTAATCTGTATAACTAAGTGCAGTTTAAATGAATCCAATTATATTTTATTTTTGTTTTTCATAGAGTAACCATTTTATACAGAGTAAAGTACAATCCAACAAAAGGGCCTCTTTGCATTCTGTCCATCTGTTACAAATAGCAGTCAAATCATCCTAAGGTTATACCTTGCCGTTTTGAAGAGGAAAGGGCATATTGGGTAATGTTGTCCTGATTAAAAAAATACGGGATGATTGGAACACTTTTGGTCATAAGTCTGCTCTGTCACGAACTGAACTGGGCGAACAACAAGAAAAACAACAACCACGTGATTAAATCCCATAAATTTTTGAGTTGTAACTTCACAACTAAAACAGTCCGTTCTCACGAGCTATCGAAGGAGTTTCTATGTGATCACTCAACAGCCAAATCTTCCTCAAATCCCATCCTGTTATCTCAAAAGGATACACCGAAAGTGGGATCTTTTAAAATACTTCCCACTATCAGGATTTTTAAAAGTTTTCTAAACTGAGGTAATTTTGCTTGCTGATGATAAAAATCATTTTCATTTTCTATAGAAATTAATAGCAAAAAGATATAAACAGTTAGTTTCAATTTTTAGCCAACCCAGAAAGTGTCCTAGATATCACACAGTAATTGACAATAAGACTGAATGATCACGGTTGGAACGTACGACTCTGATTAAGGCCTGTTCGATCAAAATTGATCCAAGATTAAACAAATTTAGCTTTATGTAGAAAAAGCAATCAGCCTCATATCACCTGATGTTCTCTAAGCCGTACTCATGGAAAGAGCATTTGAACTCAGTACTACAACGCGACAAAATACTTGACGGTTGTAAAGTGTTCAAAGCTGTTGGCGGTGGAGAGTAATCCATTTCAACGGTACATATTTACAAGATGGATCAAGTTGCGTGACGTAAATCTCTTGACTGTAGTGCAGACCAGTGGTTCCCAAACTGCCACCCATACATACCCATTTGCCAATGACCTAAAGCGTTCCATCCATGACCATCTCGTGGTTTTTTCTTTCTGTTAAAGTGAGGCAGAATAGTTGGTATCCATATCATTTTTCTTTCTTTGCTATAGAGTTGAAGAAGTTTAAAGACATGTTAATCTTGATAAACAGATCAATATGTCGACCCAACTCTTTTCTATCCTCACGTAGTCCCCTACCCATGAGAAACTGTGGTGTAGATAGTGTTGGTTGGTTTCTAGCTATCGTCTCTTCAGTAGGTAAGAAACAAATTTCACCGTCCTGACCAGTTACAGTCCAATATTTTTTGCTAGCTTTTTTAATCCTATGATCTTAAATAGGACCTTCGAGACTAGTGAGAGGGAGAGAGGAAGAAATCCGCAAACCGGATATGTAGCTCAATGCTGGGAACATAGTGGACTCTGTTAAAGGTACTCAAATCGGGAACTGACAAGGTCTACTGGCTCGAAAATTTTCATGCATGCACTAGAAGGGTGGCACCACCTTACACCCACAGGATTTTGCTCATGCGGCTTTACTTTTGGCGGGAAAAGTAAGTCGGGTACGTTTTGACCGCACTTTGTATACATCATTGGCACAAACAACAACGACGACAATGAAGCAAAGGTTGCTAAAGGAGATGATAAAACAATTATGATAGAGTTTGGGATGAAAAATTCCTAGCAGTATTTTCTTTGGTGCCTAAACGTTGTAATTTCAAATTTTGCGGTTGGTAAAATAAGAAATTAGAACGATTTAATTGACTAAACATCTCCTAACAACTTACGTTGACCTCGAGGCATTGTAGCAATCTTCTGCTTGGATTCTCAGTCTCTCTATACAGAGATTGAGGAACTCCTATACAATTTTACTAATTTCTGCCATTTTGCTGAGATACCGGTGCCCCAGCATGGCCACAGCTCGTGAGCTGAAACTAGAATCAATCAATCGCTACCACGACTCAACATCGTAGAAATCATATCGGGTCATAATTACTACCTTGTTCCTGCTTTCCAGTTGCTTATATATACGAGTATGTGTTTGACATGTGTAGACACGCACATATACACACATGCATACGTGTGTTGCAGATAAGTGCATGTATGTATGTCTGTAGGTATGTATGCTCGTATGTATGTATTAATTACTAAATGCATGTTGAATTATATGTAAGATTATTTCCACACACATGTATTCCGCTGTCTTTCATTATTCTCATGACATTTAACGCAATAGAGCTCATTAATGTCCAATTTTTGTTTCTAAGCAGTTATATATATATATATATATATATATATTATATATATATATATATATATATATATATATATATATATAAATATATATATATATATATATACATATATATGGAAAAAAAGTCAAAATAGAAAATGCTAAAATAATTTTATAAAAGACATTTCAGTACCGGTTTCAGTCATTGAAACTTTTTCAACTGTAACAATTAAATAATTAAATTTTGAAAAATTAAAAGAAAAGTTTTTTAAAAAGAATATTTGTATAGTGTTCAAATACAAGTGGCATTTTCCATATTTCTGCCTGTCTCTGTCAGGCTGTATATATAGTTAATCCAAACATGAAAACACAAAGAGAAAACACAACAACGCGAGGACGTGGAACAAGTATAGTGTTATTGGACGTTCAGGAAAGGAAAGAATGAAGGAGGATTTAACGTTTCGAGCGGAGCTCTTCGTCAGAAACATAGGAAAAGGAAAGATCCAAGGAAGGGAAGACGGAGGGAAAAATCGCTAATGATACATACACAGTCAGTGCAACTGCATTCATGTAGACACAGTAAGATCAGAAAATTAACCTGATTCCTATCTTATGTCAGCATCTGTAGAAATTCCCAATGCTAGACCATAAAGCGATATACAAAATATTTACAAAATTAAGAAAGATACAAAATTGTAATAGACAGTAGTTTCTCTGTTAACAAGCATTGAGTGGATAGGCAAATGTATTAGGCGAGAGATGTGAAAGAGAAACAGAAGTAGAGAAGTGGATAGGGTGCTGGATTAGTAACCGAATGATTGATGGTTCGTATCTCGTTATCTGTGATGCATAGTGTCTTAGACCCAGATCATCTTCATAATACTAAAACTCTAGGGTTGTTTGTGTGTAACTGAATTATCTCAGAAATAGTATATTTTATCTAAAAACTTTTTACATATTTATTTTCATACTTAAATTCAGCAGTGCAGTACAAGTTTTTTGTGATATCTAATTGCTAACTCAGCAATTAACCACGACAACAGCTCGAGACGCATTTCACTTCGGGCATTTCACCTTCAAGGCATTTCACACACTGCAACCCTGCAGAAAGATCTTTTATATCACCGATTGAGAATACACTCACTCGCTCACCTGAGCTTATTTTACATTCAATTTCGAAACGTGCCCCTGCACTCCTGTATACGCCCTCACGCGCACACACGCGCTCATTTGCTGTACTGCCCAGTCACTGACTGCACACATTTTGGCAGGCAAAGCGACACCGCTATTCGAACTAATCCGAATAGAGAACTGTCCCGTATACACTTCAACGATCCTCTCTCCTGATATGCAAAAGTTCTCCCTTACCATGCATTTCTTTTTTTTCCTTCGATCATTCGTTTTGTTACCAGGAAGCTCACTAGCGGGGGAGTGTGTGTAGCGAATCTTGCATGCATGAAGCGGATTCGATCCAACATAGCCAAATTTAAATCAACACTGCTACAGAACTTTTCCCACGGTGGAACAATGGTTTTTCTCTGGCAGCAGTTTTACAATTTCCAGATTGCTTTTAGCTAGGCCGAAATAATGGCTTCACTACTTGACCCTTTCTAACCTCTTCTACTTCACCAAAAGCTAGAATAGATAGCGAGACCACCAACTAAATCTATTGTTCTCAATGATATATCTATCCTTCTGGATCTTAATATAAGCAAGCACATCCCAAGCAAAAATCAGTTAGTCACCAGCCGGGTGACGACTCAGCCAGAGTCAGTTACATCGCGACGACTCAACGAAGTCTGGCTGACCAACCTTGGTCACAGAGAGAAATGAAGTTTACTGTCACACTCTCTCACTCTCACTAGTTCGAATTCCGTTCTCTTACAACATCATTCTATCGCTATCTGTGAATTACTACTATATATTCGTATACGTAAAACTATGTAAAGAAACATTCTACCGCAGCAAACTTAACTTTGGCATGCTTTTGGATTTATCAACCTGCCCGTCGAGGCAAGGCATTGTAACGTAACGGTAAATAAACAATTTCCATAAAACTTCATATATTGTTCATCTTCCACATTTTTACAACATGCAATCATAATAACAAATTATTTCTATCGTCACAACTGCTGACTCAAACATCTCTTCATAATATTGTATACCAAATCCAATATCTACCGTTACAAATCAATCGATCGTTACATGTATGTACGTGTAAATGAAATGGACGTATGTTTGTGTGTGTGTGTGTGTGAAAGAGAGAGAGAGAGAGAGAGAGAGAGAGAAAGAGAGAGAGGAAGGGAGAGAGGAAGGGAGAAAGAAAAAGGGAGAGAGTGAAGGTAGGTGTGTGTCGTCATGTATATGTACATACATCAATACATATGCGTACACCTTTCTTTGCATGTACGTGTGCATGTGTATGTGTGAGAGATAGATAGATAGATAGAAAGAGAGAGAGAGAGAGTGTGTGTGTGTGTGTGTGTGTGTCTGTGTGAGTGAGTGAATGTGTGTGTTCTCATGAATATGTAAGTAGCACATTCTCCCTCTCTCCCTCACACGCACACACACACGTCCATTTCATATACACATTCATACATCTTTCATCTTCTCTCTTTCACTTTAAAACAAAAGTAACAGGTGATTATCAGGATAAAAAATAACAAAAGGCTTCTATTCATGTAAATTGATTACTATTGTTTGGATAGTTCCAATTAAATAAATCCAAAAGTTAGGTTATATATACACATGCATAACTACCGTGAATTCCCATTCTACAAACTGGTAAACAATTCCGTGAATACTTTACCGGGCAAGGATGGGTAGTAAGTCTAGTTTACTTTTAAATAAATAAGTTTTCGTAGCTGTACATTGATAATATTTGATAGCTACAACTGACTACGCAACGTTAACAGGCGGAGGGGAGGCTATATTATGAATGAGTGTTTTGTTAGCTTGCTGTGATTAGTTTAGATCCCCCTTATGGCTCTAAAACTACGCCAGCAAACCACTCTAGAAATCATCCTCAATCACGTGGATCAGTACTGCCATTGAATCATGATTCTTGTTTTTTGATTATAGATTGTTTGTAATGATAATCTATTATATAAAATCCGTTCTGTCTGTCTGTGTGTGTGTCTTCTAGGATCTCGGGCATCCTCCATCCGATTGTGCTCAAATTTGATATGTAGATACCGACGGTATCAGGGTGTGTATAAGTTTTGAAAAAAATTACAAAAATCGATTTCAGGTGAGAATGCGATCGATAAAGCTGTGGGAAATCGTTTTTTTTTTTTTTGGAATAGAAAAAAGTCTATCTTTATTTCTTCTTTTGCTGGTGTCTCAAATTTAGGTTAAATCAATGTTTCTCAAAGGAGAGGCCTATGGGACGGTCGGACAAGTTGTTTTGAGAAAATTTGGTTTATATGTTTGACAACTCAGCACCGTCCATTGGACGAGGGGCGTTTTGCTCGTGTGTAATATATTTAACATGTCAAGAACAAGAAATTCCCTCTTGATAAAAGAAGTCTAGAAATAAAACGAAAATTTTGAACTGAAAAGTGACAAGAATCCCAGAAACTTACAATAGAAAGGCAATAATTTAAACAAGAAGGTGTGAATGAAATGCTAATTTGAAAGATTTACTTCAAGCTAGACTTTGTTAAGTTTGGTCTTCAAAACTGCTGTTAAACTATTTAGTTAATTGTGGTTTCAAATTGTGGTACGATGCCAACAAGATTGAGGAAAGGTTACATTGATCTCCACTGCTTAATTGGTACTTATTTTATCGACTCTGAAATGATGAAAGGTAAAGTCGACCTCGGCAGAATTTGAACTAAGAATGTTAGAAAGAACGAAATGTTGCTAAGTATTTTGCCCGGTAGGCTGGAGATTCTGTCAACCCACCGTCTTATTTAGTTAATAATGTTGTAACAATGTATCATTTTTAGAGAGTCTCCGAAAGAAGTGTATGGAATAAAAGTTAGAGTAACGATAAAACAAATGCTGGAAGCATTCTGTACAAAAGACTTCTAGGAAAATTTATGGTAAGCTCTGTGATAATTTTTGTAGATGTGAAAGGCAGCGAGCTGGCAGAATTGTTAGCACGGCGAGCAAAATGCTCAGCGACATTTCGTCTGCGGTCGACTTTGCCTTTCATCCTTCCGAGGTCGATAAAATAAGTACCAGCTGAGTACTGGGGTCGATGTAATTGACTTACACCTTCCTCCGAACTTACTGGCCTTGTGCCAAAATTTGAAATCAATATTTGTAGATGTATCTGAGATAAATGTGAAATAAAGTCGGAATATTCTATGCCTGTGATTAACTTTCACGATGCATTCTGCAATAGAGTGTATCATAGCGTACGAAAACGTAAAAGAAAGCAAAAAGGTTACATCTAGAATAAACTTTATGGGAAAGCAAGTGGTAAAATATGGGGTAAACCATATCTTCTTATCTTTTACTTGTTTCGGTCATTGGACCGCAGCCTTTACTGTACCACCGCCTTGAAAGGTTTCATTAAAGAAATTGACCCAAGTACTTATATTTTAAAGTTTGGCACTTATTCTTTCAGTCTCTTTTGCCGAAACCGCTTGTTACGGAGACGTAATCAAACCAACATCAGTTGTCAGGCGGGGGGGGGGGGCATAAAAAACACAAAGACACGTACACACATACGACGGTCTCCCACACAGTTTCCGTCTACCAAATTCACTCGGTTGTCTAGGGGCTGTAGCAAAAGACACTTACATATGGTGAGAGGCACTGGGATTGAACCCGAAACCATGTGGTTGCAAAGCATGCTTTTTAAACACACAGCCATGCCTATGCTTATATATTTAAAATTTGTAGAGAAACAAATTTCCTATAAATAATATATGAGAATGCCATAAAAAATTAAATAAGCGCAGTTGATATGTATTCTTATCAGAAACAAAATATAATACACAGAACTAACGATATATCCTCATTAACTATTGAGGGTTTTTTGTTTATTTCATGCGGATAATGTTTAAAAGAAATATATTCTTAAAAGATTTCTATTTTTCTATGCCAACAATTTCACAAACAATTTTTATGCCAAAATTTCACTTAGTGACCCTTCACTATTTCTTCAAGTACAGAGAAGTTTATACTTTGTTGATGAGGTCCGACAAGACCGAAACATATTGGAGTTGTCTCCCATATTTGCTGAAAGAATCAAAATAAAATATTAACCTATTACTAATATTGTGGAGGTTTTTTTCCTCACCGGATATGTTTTTTTTTTTGTTCTAATTGACCTTTTCGATGCTCACTGCATTAAATGAGTTACCTATTTCTTTACTACCCACAAAGGGCTAAACACAGAGGGGACAAACAAGGACAGACAGACGGATTAAGTCGATTATATCGACCCCAGTGCGTGACTGGTACTTATTTAATCGACCCCGAAAGGATGAAAGGCGAAGTCGACCTCGGCGGAATTTGAACTCAGAACGTAGCGGCAGACGAAATACTGCTAAGCATTTCGCCCGGCGTGCTAACGATTCTGCCAGCTCGCCGCCCTAAATGAGTTACCATTGACTTCCATCCATTCCTCTATCCATCTTTTTCATCCATAATTCTTGGAAAGGTCGTCGGTATACAGTCCTCGGGCATCTCCTCCATAGGTTACTATCAGTGGCAACTGTCATTACACTTTGCGGTTGATTCCCAAGTGTGTTCAACTGAGACTAAGGATATTATCCAAACATCTCGTTCTTGTTCCACCCCTAGATTTCCTGCCGGTTGGCTCGACTTGACGAATCCGTCTTGCGATTGTTTCTTGCAAGATTCTAATCGTATGTCCGTCGTGCTGAGGGTGTGACCCTCTCAATGCGGGAGCTGGCACAGTAATGCACCAGCTCCAGCATTTGATCCTCAAAAGAGGTCGACTTTGCCTTTCATCCCTCCGGGGTCGACTTTGAAAAGAGGGGAAGTTAATAAAAATGTCAAACTTGCCATGTTCAAATATTGGTTTCAAAATTGGCACAAGACCAGCAAGTTCGGAGGAGAGTTTAAGTCGATTACATCGACTTCAGTGCTCGACTGGTACTTATTTTATCGACCCCGGAGGGATGAAAGGTAAAGTCGACCTCAGTAGAATTTGAACTCAGAACGTGAAGATGGACGAAATGCTGCTAAGCATTTTGCTCGGCGTGCTAACGATTCTGTTAGCTCGCCGCCATTCACATCTACAAATATTACCACAGAACTTACCACACATTTTTCGTGCTTATCCCCACCTATAATTATGAATGTTGGGTAATTACCAAAGCAATACGATCGTGAATATACATGGACAAAATAGGGATCCTCTGAAGTATCTCTGGAGTAACGTTACTTGATAGTTGGCATAGCTCGGGGATCAGAGTGTCTATCCGGGTCGAGTCGCTTCTACTCTGCATCAAGAGGTCACAGGTATTCTAATATAATTCTATTTGGGATACATGAGGAGGTGCCGACAAGTTCCTGGCTATAAGGGTATCGCGAAAGGCCTAGCTAGAGGCTCAGCCTCCGAGTTCTTTTACGGGGCTTAGAAAAACTGAAGGTCCGCTGCAATTAATGTGTGAATCTGACAGAAGAATATGTTGAATAAAATCATAATTAATTGATCCTCCTGTATTTTCTTTTACATAAAGCCTGGAACTTTTCAGTATCCCCTCTTATTAACTATTTTTTTTCAATAAAAGAAAATATTTTGATAAAACTTATCAGTGTTTTAAAATTACAAGTTTGTTGTCAAGTTCATATTTCTGGATAGGGGTATAATACGCTATCACATTTCACCATTCAACCCGGAACTGGTTATTCATATCATTAAAGCAAACACATTTTCATTTGCAAGCACTTAAGGATAAAAACGATAAAAACTTTAACCGGGAAGTTAAGCCACTAACATTCACACAATGAACAATAGACTTATAATAAATAAATAAATAATAATCGTAATAATAACAATGATCCTTTCTACTAATGGCACACGGCCTGAAATTTTAGGAGAGGGGTTAAGTCGATTCCATCGACCCCAGTACTCAACTGATACTAAATTTATCGACCCCGAAAGGATGAAAGGCAAAGTCGACTTCGGCGGAATTTTAGCTCAGAACATGAAAACGAACGAAATACTACTAAGTATTTCGCCTGGCGTGCTAACGATTCTGACAGCTCACCACCTTAATAATATATAATAATAATAATAATAATAATAATGATAATAATAATAATAATAATAATAATAATAATAATAATAATAATAATAATAATAATAATGATGATAATAATAATAATAATAATAATAATAATATAATAATAATAATAATAATAATAAACAGATGAAAATCAAAACAGGATATTACAATTGGGATTAGTGGTCTCATTCACATATTTTTGTTTCCAAATTTTACAGTTATCATTTAGCAAATAAGTAGTTGGTTTTTATCAATGCCGTTTTTGTTTAAGGAGAGTGGGACATAGAATGGAAAAAACCTATGACTATTTAACCATTTACCATTTAAACTGGCCATAAGCAGCCGGGATATTTTACCTGTTTATGTTCAAGAAGCCAGATCTGGTCTACCTCACGTACACTGCAATGTCATTCAAAAATAAACAATTAGGCGTAGGCGTGGTTGTGTGGTAAGAAGCTTGCTCCTCAACCACGTTGTGTCTGTGCTTGTTTATGTTCCCGTAACTTAGAGGTTCGACAAAAGAGACCGATAGAATAAGTACCAAGCTTTAAAGAAAAGTACTGGTATTGATTCATTCGACTAAAAACTCTTCAAGGCTGTGCCCCAGAATGGCCGCAGTCTAATGACTGATACAAGTAAAAGATAAAAGAATCTCATCATCGAAATCTCGAAGCTACGAAATAATTAATGCATGAGTAATTCAAAACAATGTAAATAACTAAGTATTTAATTCTTTATTGCCCGCAAGGGGCTAAACATAGAGGGAACAAACAAGGACAGACAAAGGGACTAAGACGATTACATCGATTCCAGTGCGTAACTGGTACTTATTTAATCGACCCCGAAAGGATGAGAGGCAAAGTCAACCTCGGCGGAATTTGAACTCAGAACGTAACGGCAGACGAAATACCTATTTCTTTACTACCCACAAGGGGCTAAACACAGAGAGGACAAACAAGGACAGACAAGCGGATTAAATCGATTACATCGACCCCAGTGCGTAATTGGTACTTATTTAATCGACCCGAAAGGATGAAAGGCAAAGTCGATTTCGGCGGAATTTGAACTCAGAACGTAACGGCAGACGAAATACCTATTTCTATTTCTTTACTACCCACAAGGGGCTAAACACAAGGAGGACAAACAAGGACAAACGGATTAAGTCGATTATATCGACTCCAGTGCGTAACTGGTACTTATTTAATCGACCCCGAAAGGATGAAAGGCAAAGTCAACCTCGGCGGAATTTGAACTCAGAATGTAACGGCAGACGAAATACGGCAACGCATTTCGCCCGGCGTGCTAACGTTTTCGCCAGCTCGCCGCTTAACAATGTAAATAACTAAGTATTACAGTTAACAGAGTAATCTGAATGCTAAAGAGTTTAACACCAAAACCAGATGCTGATTTGACAGCTGCAAATTTATAATCAGCAGCATCATTCCATCAATAAAATGATATAACCAATAAATATTATAACTTCTATCTATAGTCTCAAGGTCTCTCTCAAAGACTTCTCCATCGGAACAGAGACCTGGGAGACACTTGCTGCCAACCGCTCATCCTGGCGCAGCGCAATCACCGTGGGAGCAGGGACAGCCGAGGAGGGACGGATTCGGTCAGCGGAGCAGAAACGTCAGATGCGTAAAGCCAGAGCCGCCTGCACCAGTTGCACGGCCCCTACCCACTTCTGCCCCACCTGTGGGATGGGCTTCCTTGCCCGGATTGGCCTCACCAGCCACCTCCGGTCTCATGGCGTCAGTTCCATCAGATGATGTCAGTTGGTCATCTTCGAACCGAAGGACGAACATTATTATTATTATTATTATTATTATTATTATTATAAAATCTTATATCAATATAATCAATGAATTTCGAATTTATTCCACAAATATTGAATTTAAACATTTCAAAACCATTTTTCGTTGGTTGGGATTAATTAGATTTCGATATGTTAGTTGCTTAACATTCTGAACTGGTTTTAAGAAATCATATTGGTATGAAGGACCGCAGGAGCCCAAATTCAGTGTAATATTAATAATGTGAACAATTAAAAAAAAATTATTTTTTATTTTTTAGGTGTAATTTACCTCTGTCTATGAGTGAGAAGTACATGAAATAGTACTCTGATAACGAAGTAAATATATATATATATATATATATATATCAGGCGTTGTAATATTTTATTGATTTATCACGTATTGGAATAAATAAACAAATCAACTATTTAACAAAATAAACAAACAGGATAAAACATTGCTCTTTTAATTAAGTGGTTCTTGGATATGCGTGGGCGATAGCAGATGGTTTTAAAATTGGAACACGAATACTTGAAAATGATGTCCGGTTTAAAATGTAATGGATGAGACAATCGTTATAAGCGGTCTTTGTTCCAAACCACTTTGATTATCTCAATAGCCTCGCCGCGTGTTTTGTTTCAATGCAAGCTCCGCAACCGCCCAAATCGAGAGGAAGAGAAACTGAAAGAGGGATGTGAAAGAAAACAGGGAATGGCACAGAGAAGAGAGTAATGAGGGGGAATAAATGAATGAGATTGAGGAAGAGAGTGAGACAAAGAAAGCTAAGAGTTCAGAAAAGAAAGAAGAAAACATGAGATTTACAAGTTGTTAGGAAAATAATGGATCCACTACAAAAAATAATAAATGAAAATTTTTGTAAATGACTCAACGACTAAGAAGATGCCTAAGTGCTCAAGTAGATACTTTATAGTGAATTCTTAAAACACCAAAGAGATCAAACATGTGCATTCAATGTTTGAGGTACTCGTATAAAATCCACTGATGAAAGGAATTCACTTTAATAGTTAACTAGTAGAGGCAACCGACTTTGCCCAGGAATGAAATTTTTCCTTATATATTGGAAGGAAAAAGCAAAATATGTTGTATAGAAATTTGTTATAATAAATTCAATTTATTCTTCAATTGGGAAATATATTCTGAATTCATAATACAAAATAATAATAATAATAATAATAATCTAAAATACAAAGTTTAGCACTTTTATGAAAGGAGATGAATTCTACCACATATGTTGAAGGAAATTATGTAAGAGCCTCTGAGTAAACAACATTCTTTATTTTCTGGTTTAGAGCATAGACAAATAAGTCTTGCAAACTACCTACCCTGGAGTAACTAACATAGAGTTGACCACGAGAAAAGCAAGCCAGCAAATTTCAAAGACTGACCTTGAGCTTTATTAATAGACATTGCAAAGAAAAGTCACACTGGGAATTATGTTTGTTTGAACTCAAATGGCATGTCTGTTGGTTTGATTGGAATTTTTGGAATGAAAGCCTCTTCCCCAGAGGCATATCCAGTGATGATGTAAGCTTCTGTCACATTAGGGGATAATGTCTTCACAATCAACCTTGTCCTATTGCATAATTTAGGAGGATCTAAATTTCTTAGAAAAAGTTTATGTGGAGGAGTTCCAGGTGGCTCAAGAGAATTAAGATCTCTGAGGATTTGAAAATGCAAGTGGATGATATAATTTACATAATATAACTGGTAATCATCCTTTATTAATGAAATGCATATTTGGAGGATGTATATATATTCTCTTGTTAGATATATATATATATATATATTATATATATATATATATATATCTACATACATACATACTACATACATACATACATACATACCACAACATACACACACACGCACACAACACACACACCACACACCACACACACCACACACACACACACACACACACACACATATATATATATATATATTTTGTTTGAGAATTTTCTCTTAGCCAGAACCTGATGTTTGAGAACGTATATTGTAAATTCCAAGTGGACTACTACTCAACAGAAAATGGAAAGCTCAACGACAAACTAATAACTATTGAAGTTACTGAATGGCGCAATAATGTTAAAGGAAAACAACAATTTAACTTCTACAGAATCTATTTATAGACTGTTTAATCGACTTTGCAGATATTAACTGATACTATCTCTTACCCTCTCCTTCACCCACTACCTTTGTTTTCAGCATCATATTAGTCATACGGTCTTCGTCCTTCTAACTTGTTATTATTTTTCATTACTATAGTCACTATTATTACAGAGCTCTTTCAAATTCCGCCCATGTCGAAATTGCCTTTCATTCTTTCGGGGTCGATAAATTAAGTAGCAGTTGAGTACTGGGGTCAATGTAATCGACTTATCCCCCTCCCTCACCAAATTTCAGGCCTTGTGCCTATAGTAGAAAGGATTATTACAGAGCTGTTAAGGCGGCGAACTGGCAGAGTCGTTAGCACGCTGGACGGGCGAAATGCTTAGGGGTATTTCGCCCGTCGCTACGTTCTGAGTTCAAATTCCGCCGAGGTTGACTTTGCCTTTCACCCTTTCGGGGTCGATAAATTTACTACCAGTTGAACACTGAGGTCGATGTAATCGACTCCTCCCCCAAGCTGCCCTTGTGGAAAAATTTTGAAATAATTATTACAAAGCTATTACTGTTATTCTTAGTATTTCATTTCATGTTTTGTCACCAATACATAAAATGAAAAGTCCCGAAAAACAAAAAGCGAATAGATAAATGCATAAAGAGCTGGCGAATTTCTGAAATTCACAACTGAACATTTGCGGTGTATATTGGTAGTACTTGTAAGTATACAGTTTGATGATATCTCTGATCACACAGCATCTTTTCCAAAAAAACAATACCTAGTGTTTGTAAGGTTATGCGTATGTGAGTGTTTGTGCGTGCATGTATAAGTGGGACTGAACCCGGAACCATGTGGTCCGTAAGCATACTACTTACCACACAGCCAAGGTGTCTTCTATTATAACCTCGGGCCGACCAAAGCCTTGTGAGTGGATTTGGTAAACGGAAACTGAAGGAAACCCGTCGCATATATATGTAGTGTGTGTGTGTGTTGTGTGTGTGTGTATGTATGTATGTATGTGTGTGTGTGTATACGTTTGTATATCTGTTTGTCTCCTCCAACATCGCTTGACAACAGATGCTGTTGTGTTTATGTCCCCGCAACTTAGCGGTTCGGCAAAAGAGACCGATAGAATAAGTACTAGGCTTACAAAGAATAAGTCCTAGGGTCGATTTGCTCGACTAAAGGCGGTGCTCCAGCATGGCCACAGTCAAATGATTGAAACAAGTAAAAGAGTATATATTTCGGGCACAACAGCTCATCATCAACAGAAGTAAACAGGCAAGATGTGTTAGTCTGTATAGCAACAGGCATATTTAAACCGTTAGTAGTTAGAGTGTTGCACTCACGATCGCAAGAGCGTTGTTTTGATTCGCGGAGTGGGCGTTGCCTTGTGTTCTTGAGCAAAACTCTTCATTTACACGTTGCTCTGCAATCACTTAAACATCTGACACGTGGCACATCACGCACCTGTGCACACAATGTCGATTTGATGGTAGGAGCTAAGCTATGTACATCACGAATATTTGATCACTGAAAACAAGTGGTTCTCAATCATTTTTTACGTATGGACCCCTTTGATTCCTATTTTACTCGGGATAGGGGAGACCTTTATAGTCATTGAATGTCTAACACATATTATATCTTTATGATTAAATATTAGGAATTGTATTTTAAAATAAACCGTTTAAACATTTTGTCCATTGTAGAATTATAAGTGGAGTCGCGTGGCTTAGTGGTTAGGGTGTCAGCACCATGATCGTAAGATTGTGGTTTCGATTCCTGGACCGGGCGACGCGTTGTGTTCTTGAGCAAAACACTTCATTTCACGTTGCTCCAGTCCATTCAGCTGGCAAAAATGAGTAACGCTACGATGGACTAGCGTCCCGTCCAGCTGGGAAACACATACGCCATTGAAACCGGGAAACTGGGACCATAAGCCTGGCTAGGCTTTAATAGGGCGCATTTATTTTATTTTATTATTGTAGAATTATAACCAGTTTTTTCATCTTTTATTTATTACCTTTTACTTGTTTCAGTCATTTGACTGCGGCCATGTAGAGGTACTGCCTTGGAAGGGTTTTAGTCGAACAAATCAACCCCAGGACTTATTTTTCTTAAGCCTAGTACTTATTTTATCGATCTCTTTGGCTGAACAGCTAAGTTACGGGGATGTAAACACACCGACACCGGTTGTCAAGCGGTAGTGGAGGTCAAACACATACACAAAGACGCGTGCACGCGCTCCCACGCTCTCTCTCTCCTCTCTCTCTCTCTCTCTCTCACACACACACAACACACACACACATACACACAAACACGCACACACATGTGCGTAAGTCGTCTAAAAGTCCATAAGTCAGGAAAAAGATGCACTCGTATATCTGTGAAGAGAGTGAGTATATTATCCGAAGTCTACAGCATTATATATCCATCACGGTCGAGGTTACGAATCGTCGGTTTCGTGCTTGGAATAGTTCGGATGATATATATATATATATATATTATATAAAATCCGTTCTGTTTGTCTATGTGTGTGTCTTCTAGGATTCCGATTGCGCTCAAATTTGATATGTATATAGCGACGGTATCAGGGTGTGTATAAGTCTTGAAAAAAATTACAAAAATCGATTCCAGGTGAGAATGCGATCGATAAAGCCGTGGGAACGTGCATTTGTACGCGCAAGTACATCAGTCGAAATCCGTCTTTTGCTGGTATCTCAAATTTAGGTTTAATCAGTGTTTCTCAAAGGGGAGGCCTATGGGACGGTCGGACAAGTTGTTTTGAGAAAATTTGGTTTAAATGTTTGACAACTCAGCACCGTCCATTGGACGGGTTGGGCGTTTTGCTCGTATATACATACATACATATATATATATATATATATATATAATATATATATATATTATATATATTATATATATATATATATATATATATATGTATATACGATGGGCTTCTTTCAGTTTCCGTCTATCAAATCCACTCAAGGCTTTGATCGACCCGAGGCTATAGTAGAAGACACTTGCCTAATGTACCACGCTGTCGAACCCCGAACCCCGGACCATGTGGTTGGGAAGCAAGCTTCTTACCACACAATCTTAATCCTAAGGGCGATATGGACCCTTGTTGAGAACCGCTGCTCTAAACTATCCATCTGTTTAGCAAGAAGTAGCGGCATCGTCTTTCTCGGAATCGAGAGCCTACCATCAACAATGTTTCGACTGTTTACTTCTTTGTGTCTGAAATATTTATAAACATTTTTCCTTATAGTATTGTATGAAGCTCTCTGTTTTCACTACTTTGTTAATATACTAATTTCATATTTACACTGAACAATCCTAGTTTATCAATGTTATTTAACATCTTTATTTAACGAATAGTTTATTCGAAACTAGTTATTAACTAAATGCATGTTACATGTTATAATAGAGCTTAAATAACATCACAATATGTATTAAGTAGCAACACTGATCGTTTAATCTATACATATAAAACTCAACTTGTGTGTCTGTGTGTTTATCTGTGTGGGTGTCTGTGTGTTTAACTTCCCGGTACATCTCCTCCTAGCCAACAAATCGTAGAACCACCAAAAGTTTAGACGAATGAAAACTTAACATATAACATTATAAGTTCTGTGACACGTTACCTCGTCTCCTGCCACTTTTATCTCTATCACAAACAGTCACTTCCTCATTGTTCCATAATACCTCTGACACATTCTACTCGATGTACCCGCTTCTTATATTCTCAACATTTCTGATATATCACACTCCACTTCTCCGACTAAACACGTCCCAAACTATTCCTCTACTGAGCTGCTATCCTCCGATTTATCTCTTTCCTATTGCTGTTATTAACTTTCAAATCAGCTCTGATCTACAAATTTATAATCAAAAGCTCGACCTGTTTTTTAAGGGGTGTATAGGACTATATTGCGTGTTTCAAATCAGATTTGACAACTATATCTAACAAGTCAAACCGCCTTGCTGATTGTCTCTCTCTCTCTCTCTCTCTCTCTCTCTCTCTCTCTCTCTCTCTCTCCCTCTCTCTCTCTCTCTCTCTCTCTCTCTCTCTCTCCCCTTCTCTCTCTTCTCCTATTGGTTTTGTTCTCCAAAAGTTCATACAGAACAATTACCATCAGCGTGCTCACCAGTCAAGCAGGGCCTACAAATATTAATACTACTTAACCTGCTCCGACTACGTAATAATATAAAAGAAAGCTTTCAAACTATTTAATTCGCCGTTTCCGTTGATTCTTTTATTTTTCCCTAAATCATGCTCGGATTGTCAAATAGGTCAATTCTTTATACATAAATCAATGAAAATTTTAGTAATTTCCTATCAAAAAGAGTACATCAATTTTTTAAAAAGTACGTTTTCTAATTGGAAAAACAGTTATCTTTGTGGCATAAAAAAAAATTATACGATGACTATCTGTTTAAGTTTCACAGATTTAATTCTAAATATAAACTTCAAAGTCTCATTGGAAATTTAGATTAGTTTTCATTGCAGTAACGTTATGCCATATAAATATTAAGCAGAGAATCAAATACTATCACTGTTATTTTTAACTGTGATTTTAGGATCGGCGTGCAGTATTCTTAGAAGAAACCATATCACTATAAACATAAACCTGAAAATGTTATTAACCTTGTTTAAGTGTAATGTGAAGAAAAAATATCATAACTCCATATTTCATTTTATTTTATTTAGTCATTTATTTATTATTACGAATAGGGCTGAAATATTCTCAGAGTGGAAATTTTATCAATTAGTTTCGCTTCCATGAACATTCTCGTATAACATTATAATGTTGTCAACTTCCTAAAGAATCATAGATAGCAGTTAATAAGTTTGTAATTGTATTATTTTCACCTAAGCCTATGTCCTAAACTGAGAAGATATATTAAAACTTGGGTCAGTAATTAAGTAGAGTTTAATGTTCATATGCTATTGCTTTATCCAGCTAAATCAGTCTTACTACTCATTGCCATTCAACGCGCTTATCAGCATGCATAATTACTATAACCTCTTAATTAGTGTTTAAAAAAAAGAAAAGAAAAAAAGAAAATAAGTTTGAAGCCATTAAAAATATTCTTTCTTTTGACGCGTTTTCCTGACCGACTTCGTTGTTGCTCTAAAAAATGTCTCCTCGTCAATCAGATTTCTTGTAAATTCTTTGCATTTTATCGCACTATTTTATCCCTAAAGAAACATAAGTTGAACAACATTAGCTCGAAACATGTTTAAAAAACTGCGACCTATTTATATAATAGGGTTTTATTTATTTTTATTTTTTTAATTTAGACCAATAAAATATTTGTTCATGTAATGCTATCAGAGAGTTTTCTTTTAAATATTTATTTGTTTAATTAATATCACTAGAAGATCAGAGAAACAAATCTTAGTTATTTATAACTGTAAGTAGACCAAGTTCTTTTTTCCAGACCCTTTATTGTATTGGTCCTTGTCCCTCAAGGATATACTTTGTACTTTGAATGTTGCATCCTGCTCCTGGACAATGTATTAAGGTAAATTTGGTTAATGCTTTATGCTTCATTACAAAGAATTGTTTATAAATCGCTAATCTATATATCCCTCGACGAGCGCGGATGTTACGATCCAAAACCTCCCACAGAAATAATTAAAATCTAAAAAATATAAATACCTATCGGCCGCAGAAACCCGGATATAGTGAAGAGTCCGCGATATAAATTTACATATATTAGCCAGAAAAATCTGCAATGTACTGAGTGCGCGATAGATGAATCGCGATATGGCGAGGGATTACTGTATTCGAATAGCTACAGGGAAAGACAAAATAAAGAAGTTCCAAGGAAGTGAAATTCTTGGGATGAAGATGTGAATGGACTAACATTCGTGATGACACCAAGAAGTAGAGTAATATAAATAAAGAATTAAGACAGCGAGCTGGCAGAAACGTTAGCACGCCGGGCGAAATGCTTAGCGGTATTTCGTCTGCCGTTACGTTGTGAGTTCAAATTCCGCCGAAGTCGACTTTGCCTTTCATCCTTTCGGGGTCGATAAATTAAGTACCAGTTACGCACTGGGGTCGATGTAATCGACTTAATACCTATGTCTGTCCTTGTTTGTCCCCTCTGTGTTTAGCCCCTTGTGGGTAATAAAGAAATAGGAAGTTCATCTGCCGCTACGTTCTCAGTTCAAATCCGCCGAGGTCGACTTTGCCTTTTATCCTTTCGGGGTCGATTAAATAAGTACCAGTTACGCACTGGGGTTGATGTAATCGACTTAATCCGTTTGTCTGTCCTTGTTTGTCTTCTCTGTGTTTAGCCCCTTGTGGGTAGTAAAGAAACGGGTATTTCGTCTGTCTTTACGTTCCGAGTTCAAATCCCGCCGAGGTCGACTTTGCCTTTCATCCTTTCGGGGTCGATAAATTAAGTACCAATTGCGTACTGGGGTCAATCTAATCGACTGCCCCTCCCTCCTCTCCCAAAATTTCGGGCCTTGTGCCGAGAGTAGAAAAGAATATAGATAAATAATTAAGAAGTGAGAGAGAGAATGAGAGAGAGAGAGAGACGTTGAGAAAATCGTTTCACAACTACATGGATCCGTGTTCGATTCCACTACTCTGCATGTTGGCTCGTATCAACTACTATAGTTTTTGAATGGGATTCGAAAAGCAGATACTCTGCAGACACCTGTCGTGCATATATGTGTGCAGTATATGTGTGTATGTATATGCCTGTGTGTGTGTGCGCGCACGCGCGCGTGTGTGTGTTTACGTTTAAAATTTGTTGTTGTTTATGTTATGCCCCTTTATACCCCACAAAACTGTTTGCCTCGGCATGTCTTCGGTAGACTTAACGATGAAGCTAACATTAATAGAAACTCGTGCCCATCACGTCAAGTTCCTTTTTGAAGGTCATGTTCCTGCAATTCGAGAGCAGGAGGTATCTACAAAGTACCTGATTCACAAAAGATACGATTAAGCCCTTGGATCTCTAAGATGCATCTGCAAAGGCGGAGTTTGCTACATTTCTGTAGAAGATATAAAACGTGTGATTAGCAGTGCTCAACAATTTCATTAAGGTTCTACCCTCTAAAGTGGAGGCGCGTGGCTTAGTGGTTAGGGTGTCAGTATCATGATCGTAAGATTGTGGTTTCGATTCCTGGACCGGGCGACGCGTTGTGTTCTTGAGCAAAACACTTCATTTCACGTTGTTCCAGTCCACTCAGCTGGCAAAAATGAGTAACACTGCGATGGACTGGCGTCCCGTCCAGCTGGGGAACACATACGCCATTGAAACCGGGAAACCGGGCCCATGATCCTGGCTAGGCTTTAAAAGGGCGCATTTATTTATTTATTTCTACCCTCTAAAACATTGTTACAAAACAGTATAGAATGCTATCCGTAAGAAAGACTGTCATTTGATAAATAAAGAAAACATACCTAATTTTTAGTACATATATATGTTTCAATAAGGAATATTGATTGGTGAAACGGTCCTATCTGTCATGCAAACATTGTAGAAAAGAAAAGTGATGTATAATTATAGAAGTTAGCCACTTTACCGATGTGAATACTTCTTTAAAAGTCAGTGAGAAATAGACAACTGCTTCGAAACTTATTGTTTCTGTACCGATATTATAAATAAATTTCAAAGAGAAACGCACACACACACACATACATACATACATACATACATACATACATACATACATACATACATACATACATACATACATACATGCATGCATACATACATACATACATACATACAGTTTATCCTTTAAATATATGTGTGCATATCTAGACATGCAGCTATATGCATGAGAATACATACATAAAACAAAACATATGAATCTTCACATGTAGTGATTCCAAATACTACACATGTACACACATACATGCAAAAAATACCCTGCTAACTTTGAAATCCCAATGAAGGAGCCTTGGGTCAAGATTAAAAACCGGCCCTTTTTTATTGGCAAGAAATCTTGAAATAAAATTGAATACCGTAAATCTTCGAGTATAGTCCGCCCTTGAGTATAATACGCAAGGGATTTTTAATGGGCTGTACCTCTGAAAAACCTAAACCTTGTATATGATACGCACTTTTTCTCTAACTTGAGTCGTGCATAATTAAGCCAGCAGCACCTAGTCGAACAAAAACTTCTGCGAATGCGTAATACAATAATGGTGATGTTCTTAACTGTTATATGGGAATGTAAATATGTTTGCAAATTGTTTTTGTTATATGTTATTCAGTGTTCTGAATACTTTTATTTTAATAAATGTTGCTTACTGCAAGTTATGGATGATTCTTTTAAGACTTTATTGCTTTCAGGCTTAGCTTCAGGTATTTTCGCTCCCGACATCACAAAATGCGTCTGAATAAACATTGCTGGGCAGCAAATAGAGACTCGGACATTGCTAAGAAAATATTTTTCATTTTTAACCTCGTATATAGTACGCACTAGGGATTTTGACCTTTAAATTTTGGGAAAGGAAATGCCGATTATACTCGAGGATTTACGGTAATACACATAAAACTGAATAAAACACATACGTACACACACACACACACACACACACACACACACATACATACATACATACATACATACATACATACATACATACATACATACATGCATGCATACATAAATACATACGTACTTATATACATACGTACATACATAATACATACATACATGCATACATGCATACATACATACGTACTTATATACGTACGTACATACATACATACATACATACATACATACATGCATGCATGCATGCATACATACATACATACATACATACATACATACATACATGCATGCATGGATGCATACATACATACATACATACACACATACATACATACATACATACACACACATACATACATACATACATACATACATACACACACATACATACATACATACACACACATACATACATACATACATACATACATACATGTGTGTGAATAACTTAAAAGTTACATTATATGTAATTGTTATGTTTCGTGCTATATTAATTTAAGGAAACTCGCCACAACACTTTAGGTGCTAGATCTAATTAGAGCTTGTCCATTGAGGTAGTGGAAGAAATATAGATTTCCAAACAACCGTGAGAACAATCCAGAGTTAACTTCTCGGGTATTACGTTACATACATCAACACGCAATCAGCAGCCGAATATTATGATGCAAGGCAACAAACCGCTCGAAAGACTGCTTGCTTTATTATTTGATGAATGTAGTTGAGAGAAATTTTGTTTGTCTCCAATTCCACAGACTGTGGTGGCGACCTCCTTAGAAAATTAGAATATGAAGGGAAATAGAAAAACAAAAAAATAAAGAAATGATAAATTAAAGAAATGGAGAAAGGGACAGAGAAAGAAAGAGCGTGAGTGAGAGAGAGTGGGAAGATAGAAAGAGGGAGGAGAGAGAGAGAGGGGGAGAGAGAGGGAGAGAGAGAGAGAGAGAGAGAAAAGAACGCCTTTACGTAATTGATCTTTCTATGTTGCCCCCATTTTTCTGGGACGATGAAACTCGCTCTGTATGTGTGTGTGTGTGTGTGTGTGTGTGTGTGTGTGTGTGTGTGTGTGTGTGTGTATGTATGTACACACACACACACACACACACACGCACACATTCTTCACTTGGTGGCAACTACTTATTGCAACATGTGTTGGCAGATGATCACTTTTTTTTTACAATAAGACTTTCGGCTTTTCTTCACCGAGAGAAATGGTGCCGTAACTAATTTAACTAATTTTCAAGTATTTTCAGATTATTTCACTCTTATTAATTTATTAATTTTACTTTAAATGTAAAAATAAAAACGTATAGTTGCAATAATAATAACAACAACAACAACAACAACATAAATTTTTAAAATAACATCAGGAGTCTATTACTTTTGCTAACGCCATTTCCTCTTATACGAGTATATGTACACATTTATGAGCTAAAAAAGAAATAACGATAAATTAAAAGATTAAAAACAGCAGAAAAATAAGGTTCCTATCAACAGACTGAAGAATGTGAAGAAAAA
Source organism: Octopus sinensis (assembly GCF_006345805.1). Lineage (NCBI taxonomy): Eukaryota > Metazoa > Mollusca > Cephalopoda > Octopoda > Octopodidae > Octopus > Octopus sinensis. The sequence goes on along the minus strand of NC_042999.1, from coordinate 130,688,509 downwards.
TAACAAATCAAAGCAAAAACGCGCAAAAGTAAGAAAATATAACAGTTATAAGTGCACAGTTTTGAAATGTGAAACTAATGGGAAAAGTAAATAGTCCGCATATACTTCATACATGCGCAGAAGTAAATAATCTAACGAGGAACCTTATATATGATGGTGGCTTGATCTGCTAGACATAGCAATCAAATTTCCCTCAAATTATATTTAAACACTTTAAGGCTTGAAGGACACTTCAGATAAGATGGTCCTAGATAGGCAATGTTTGAATAAAAAACAGAACGGTCTTTCGGTGAGACTGACTTGGAGAAAGAACACGGTGAGACTGACAACGACAAGAACTCGAAAGTAAAATTGTAATTACTTTCTCAAATAAATGTAATCAATTAATTAACAAAAACTGAGGACATGCATGATTGTCTGGCTAACGAGTTCATTTTGCAACCACGTGGCTTTGTCTTCAGTCCCTCTGCGCGGCACCAAGAACGGTGGTTTCCACGATAACCCCGGGCCGACCAATACCTTGTGAGTGAATTTAGAAAGGGAAACTGTGTGGAAACCCATCGTATACAGGGCCAGATTAAGACCCATAGAGGCCCTAAGAACTTAAAAGATTTTAGTGACACCCCATATAGATGTAATTCAAGATATAAACAATAATAAACCATAAAATAAATGTTTATCAATCAAAATGCAACAAAACTAACAGTAAGATGGAAAATAATGTTTCCCTTGTATACTTGCACTTTATTTATATTTGAAAAGTTTTCTCCTACTTACATCAGATTCTCATTATGACACACTTCGAAGTTATATTTCAGATTTATAAATAGAGATCATATAAACCACTTTGAATATTATTTTAGGAAGTTTAAAGTGATTTCTTTTGTGCCGTAAACTATTTACTATTCCTGTGATGCACCCCACTCCCTTGGTTCCCTAAGCACATGCTTACTTTGCTTCATGGTTAATCCCGCGCTTGTCGCGCACGCGCGTTTGTGTTTGCCACCGCTTGAGAACTGGTGTTTGTTTATGCCATCGTAACTTAGCGGTTCGGTAAACGAGGCCAACAGAATAAGTACCAGTCTATCAAGCTTAAAAAAAACTAGAAACTGAGATCTAGCGCCACCTTAAGACATGGGCAAACTAAGCAGTTTCCCAGTGGCCCAATTCTAATCTATATATGAGCCTAGGAGCCCAATTCTAAGCTATGTATGCTGTGACTTGTCAGGAAATAAATACTATTAGGCCAAGTGCATTAATTTGCTCAGGGGCCCCTTATGCTGCTAAGAGGCACACTGAGCAGTTGTCCAGGGGGCCCAAAAGTCTAGGAGTCCTATTCCAGTCTATGTATGCTGTGACTGGTTGTCAGTAAATAAATGCTATAGGGCCCATATTTGCTTGGGAGCCTATAATGTTGCTAAGATAGTCCTGCTGGGATCAATCTCTTCGACTAACACCACAAGGCAGTGCTTCAGTATGGACGCACTGCCCAGGCTAAAAACTAAAGATTCTACCTGAGTCGTATAGACTCATAGGGCCGGTTTCCCGGGTTCCGTAACGGATATATTCTCAGCCTGGTTGGGACGCCGGTCTGTCACAGGATTACTCGTTTTTTACCAGCTGAATGAACTAGAGCAACATGAAATGAAATGTTCTGCTCAGGACCATAAGGCGTCACCTGGTCCAGGAAACGAAACCACAATCTTACGGTCATGAGTCCCACACCCTAACTACCAAGCCACGCGCCTCCACATAGTTACAGTCCAATGGTTAAAGTAAGTAAAAGAGTAAAAGGGCAATAGTTAATTAACGTTAATTCAAAAGTAAATCTACTTCAGTTTAAACGCATGGTTTTATGAATATATCATTAGACGTCACTACAAACAGTTATGAGTTGATGTAGGAATTGTATACATGAGATATGCACAAAAATATCCTTTACACTGGAGATAAATACCGCCTCCATTCAGCAAAATAAATAAATATGGGTAAACATTATCACTATCACATATTTAATGTATGCGTGCTGTTAAACGCTTATAGCTACAGTATTTCGTCTGAGAAGGTATCTTTAAAGACGTATAGTATTAAAAAACAAAATATTTCAAACCTAGGCGAAAGAAATCGACCCGGAAATGGAAGAGACGACAGATATCGATATTTCATACTTCTTTCTGTTCATCAGTTTCATATACTCGACCCACCTCCGAAATGAATCTGCAACAGCCAGCTAGAATATGCGAATCGCGTAAAATCTATTTGCTGATGTGAAAAGCGCTGCACAAGCGCAACAAAATCTAAATTTTGTGTTAGAAGTAGCTCATTTTTTTTTTTGCCATCCTGTTTATTTAAAATAAATCATAACCGTCACTCGCAAGTAAGTATGACTTTGTAATATCTAATTGTAATTGTTATAGTTGCCTCTCTTGTCGCGGACAGATATAGGCACTCACCCGGCCCTCCCACTCGTGAACCAACAGGACATCGACGGTCTGACAGCTAGAGCGAGAGAAAGGGCTTCACCAGCATTCGGTTGGTACCCATCTCTGGATGAGTAGACTGGAGCAACAAGAAATGAAGTCATTTACTCAAGGACACAATGCACGCCGGTTTGGTATGTCGAGATGTTTACGGCAGGAATACCTTTGAACATGGATATTCCCGATGAAGGCTGACCTGGGGTTAAACAAAATAAAAAAAAAATGCCAATGGATCACAATCACCAGTGTGATAACTTTGATATCATCACAAACCTGATCAAACTGAAACGATAAAAGCGTTTGACCATTTTGATGGCGAAACAATAACCTAATCTTCATATTATAAGTTCTAAGAGACAAATTGGAAGAATCGTCGGTACACCGGACAAAATGCTTAGCAGCATTTCGTCCATCTTTACGTTCTGAGTTCAAATTCTGCCGCAGTCAACTTTGCCTTTCATCCTCTCGTGGTCGATGAAATAAGTACCAGTTGAGTACAGAGGCTAATGTTATCGACTATCTCCCTCCCAAAAGTTCAGGCCTTGAGCCTATACTAGAAAGGATTATGAGAAGTTCTAAGCGGCGGGCTGGCAGAATCGTCACCGCGCCGGACAAAATTCTTTCGAGGTCTATAAAATAAGTACTAGTTGAGCACTATAGGCACAAGGCCTGAAATTGCAGGGAGGGAATAGTCAGTTACATCGATTCAATTGGTACTTAATTTATCGACCCCGAAAGGTTGAAAGGCGGAATTTGAACTCAGAACGTAGGGGCTAAACACAGAGAGGACAAACAAGGACAGACAAACGGATTAAGTCGATTATATCGACCCCAATGCGTAACTGGTACTTATTTAATCGACCCCGAAAGAATGAAAGGCAAAGTCGACCTCGGCGGAATTTGAACTCAGAACGTAACGGTAGACGAAATACGGCTACGCATTTCGCCCGGCGTGCTAACATTTCTGCCAGCTCGCCGCCTTCCATGTGCCTATAATAAGTATACTATAAAAAGTTGTTACGAACTTCTGAACCCAGAACCATGCTATTCCCCAAATTATATCTACAATTTATATACACA